>NC_051156.1:126689669-126907169 GCF_013339745.2 Dermacentor silvarum | reverse complement strand
CGCGGGAACGCGTTCGCCGAGGCCAACGCCCGCTTTCGGCTGGAGTTTCTCGAACGGCACTTGACGCGCGTGCTTGGGTACGACGCAGAGAACCACGTCACTAACCATGCTGCCAATGGCGCGGGCGCTTGGGTACGACGTAGAGAACGACGTAACTGACGGCGCAGCCAATGGAGACGTTTATTGAAACATGTGGCGAACGGCTTTTTTGTTTCGCATAGCCATATACAGCTTTCGCTGTAAAACATCCGTGTACTATAAATTTAGGTGCACGTTAAGGAACCCCAGGTGGTCAAAATTATTCCGCAGTCCCCCACTACGCTGTGCCTTATAGTCATATCGTGGCTTTGGCACGTAAAACCCTACAATTTGATTAATTTTTAATGTATTGGATAAATAAACAGCTCGCAACACAGCGTTAGGGTAACGACTACGTCACACGTTAAAGCGACAACAAACACAAATTATTAGGTCAATTTACAGCCAATAAAGTCCTGTTTCGAAACTACGCTTCCGTTAATTTCGCGGTAGCAGGTCAACTGGTAAAAAAGAAAATAATGATCACACTTTAATTTATTTCTAATTTCGCACTGAAACTCCAGCGCCGATACGTGATTTGTGACGTCACAAGTTTTAAAGTAACATTTTTGCAATCGGGACGTTGTGGCTCAATAGAAGCTCTAGAAACTCTCTGTTTGGCTCTTTCAGAGTAAAGTGCGACGCATCTTTACAGGGAAACAGACAAAGAGCGCCTAGCCGACGCCGCCAGAATCCACTACGTCATGGCAAGCTGGCATCAATGTGGCATCGCCACCCGTCTTTTGATATTGCATATTTTCTGGCTTACCAAGCATACTTTCCCGGTAACAGGAACTAATAAACGTTTATTTTTATCGTCTCTTCGATATGAGGACGGCATATACGATGACCGACAGGCAGACCTCATAGCCGAATTAGATATACTCCTGCGGCCCTTCTGACACCAATCGCCTTCCCTGTATCTGCAGAGTAACTGGCAGACGCCAACCTGTACACGAGCACAACTCTCTGCATTTCTCTCTGTCTCTCTTGTGCATAGGAAGAAAGGTTCCGCGTTTCGAAAAGCATTGCTTTTCACATACAGCCTCGAACAAAGTGAGAGCTCGATCTCGCCACACAACGGCCGACCTAACCGATAGAACCCCGCTAATGGACCTCCCACGCAACAGTAACAATGCCGTAGACAGACTCCCGTGATGCACGGCAGCCTCCTAATCACCACGAGGCTACCGCAAGCTTAACAAACGGTAGCCTGACACGCAACTAGAAAGTGGCACTAACGCCAATGGACCGCTGTGAGAGAGAAGAATGGGATCATCTGATTAATGACTGATTTTCGGGCTGCGCCTAATGTCCGAACGTGCCTGCGAAAGGTTTGCTGCAGGCTTCGATCGAAGCTCAGCTGGACTGCCAGATATTATCGCTAAGAAAAACACTGTTTCGAGCGACGGCGGCCTCGTGAACAGTTCGATGCTGGGCTTCATCGCGTACGGTAGCCTGCGGTTTGTGTGCGAAAACCTGGGTCTTCCGAATAACCGGGACGCCAGATCGATACGCCTTCGAAACCTCTTAGGCAAGTGCGTATTTAGGTCGAGCCAAGCAGTTTCGTACAGCATGTCGTTATCCGGATGTTTACGTTTGCGAAAGAGATGACTAAGCGAAATCTCTTGTTCCTCCTTAAGAAAGAAAAAAAACTCGGAAATATTCTAATGCCCCAGAACTAACAGAACCACTTACAGATGAGAAGTCAGGGAAAAAAATGTCACAGTTTCGCCCTAAGGGCGAAGCAATGAATGCGATAGCAACACAGCAATGTCATACGAAGGTGAGCGGCTTTGGTAGCAATATGAATTGTACTAAACATGAGCTGATTAAGTAAGCAGGTGTGCTGCGGCGTAAGTAGACCGACATGAAGAGAGACTCGATGACCACAAGAAGGGGCGTGTGAAACCGTGGTGTTGATGAGAAGCGCTTCCCGTGGGCAGGGCGTGTGAAGGGACACACCTGTAGTGCTGCACTGCCGATCCGGGCAGCATTGCATGTGTAGCGTGCGTTGGAAAATGTGGCCCGACTATTACTAACTGAATGAACAAGCGTGGTGTAAGCGCGCACAAACAGGAATAGATCACGCTGAACGACTGCAGACAACGACTGTCAAAACGCTGGCAGCGAGCGTATATACGCCGCAGCGGGCGAAGGTACGTGCGGTCTATCGCTTCAACGGAAACTGAGCGGCGAATGCACGGCGCATAAAGGTCAGAGCCGTGTGGAGATAAGAGACGGTGCGGACGAGCGACGAGCGCGGTTGTTGGCAGCGTAGAAGTACCCCCCCCCCCCCCGCGCTCTCTCCGGCGCTGGCTTCCCGCTTCCTTGCTTGTGCGTGGGTGATTGAGTGCGTTCGCGAGAGAACGGCGCTGCCGACTGCGCTGCTGTACATGCTTGTCTTTGTGAATCGTATAAAAATTCTGTAAATAGATTTCCCCTTTGCTCCTTCCTTCCACAGCATTATTTTATTTTATTAACTGTCGTGAACCGCCGACAGACAGACAGGCAACGAACTTTTATTGAGGTCCTGAGGGACTAGCCGGCGGAGAACCGTTGGGGCCCCCGGCTCGCCGCTGGCTGCTCCCATGTCGGAACCGCTGAGGTTTCTATTTTGCAGCGAATGACAGCAGCAAAGTAGCCCTTGCGATACCGTATATGCACAGAAAGCAGCATGTGACACGAAGCTGCTTGGACGTACTAATTTGGCCGGTGCTTGCATTCAGCAAGTAGTTTCCGAACATTTTATTCAGCAAGCTCTCAGCACGACGCTCCGGTATAGGTCTTAATATTAGCACTAGTTGCACAACTTCTGACAGATCATTACGGCTTTAATAATAGCTGTATGAAAACCACATTCGGATAGGAATGAATTACCGCAAGAACATAAACAACAAAATACAACGATGCACAGCAACCACTTGCAAAATTTTATCTATGTGAGATAATATAAGGGGCGGCAGGAGAAATTACTAAAATCTTTCAAGGACCCTGAAAAAAGCACCTTTGCGAATAAGCGAAATTAAGCTTGAAGATGTGGCAGCAGGTTTAACAACGAATGTTTCTAGCCGGAACATTGCACATGTGTCGTTGAATCCTTGTACGAGCGGATGCATGCGCATCTAAACATGTTTTGCACAGTCGGAAATACCTAATTACGAGAATTCTTTGACGACGGCCGAGAAGGAGGTGGAGGAGACATCGCGTGAGTATCGCGCGCCGCGAGAACAAACAAAAGAAAAATTCCGCAGCACCCATCTCGCAATGACCGTCGACAGTAAAGCGTTTAGCCTCGAATCAATACTGGTGAAACAGCCAACACAACGTATTTGCACCGTCGAAACGGCTTATGTATGAGGCGTGTGCTGAAGCGGGACTCCTATTTCGCGCCTCCCCAAGAACATTCGGAGCCAGCTAGCACGGCCGCGGTGAAGCCTGAGCGTGGCCTCCGAAATGCACGGCGCGCCGATGCGTGGCGAACGCTGAGAAACTAGGGAGCGTTGCATGTAGGCTCCCTGGTAAGTGGTTCCCGAGGGAAAGGGAAAGGTTGGCGCTATCTTCTGCAGCCCTTGAGGGAGCACGGCTCAGCGCCAAAAGGCTCCCTGTGAGAAACGCGTCAAAGGGCAACCAGGCTCCTCTCTCGCGCTCCTTCGCGGAAACGCTGCACCATCTAGTGACGCTGCCGAGAAGTCCGCGCGAGGCCTCCAAAACGAGAAGCGTCGCGCGTGTCTGCTTGATCGTGGCATATTCGCGGCCACTGTCACCAGGTCGTTTTATAGATTATTTCATGCTAATGTTCCTTCTTGTCAAATTATATTAGTTTTTTTTTAAAGCTTGATGCCCGGATGCCAGGTAAACAATGCTTATAGTAAATCGTACCGCGTTACTTTTAGGAGCACGGAAGCTAGGAAAAAGTGTTTCCTAAGAGCTTCGCTAGTTATCTGGATCGGGATGAACACGGGTGCGGCATACCGCATGGAGCACGAAGACACCTCTCATTGTTGTCACCTGAGTGATGCCTTAAGAGACTTTAAGGTCAGACATATAATAATAGCGCGCTGCACGTATGTTACGTATGGGCAATGTTCAGACTTGACTAGCCTCCTATTTAGATCGCGGGCAGGGCTGTGGCAGCGCTTCTAGGCCCCTCGCTGCTCGATGTTAGGGTTAAACTGAAGCTAAAGGCTTAGTAACGACAGACTAAGAAGTTTCCCAATCGCAAAAACGCGTTCAGAACTCTCGGAAAAACGCTAAAACTTGCCTCAACAGTACACGTTCGCTGTGCAACCTGCCGCGCAAACGCACATAGCAGCATAGACGGCGCTGTGACAGGGCGGCGCCCTCGATAAAACAGTCTGCACAGTTTACAAGCTATCACTAGAATCCCACACCAAAACAGTCGAATGCACAGTGCGAGATATGCACACTACGGCGACGGAGGTGATGTATGACGTATGTCTAAGGAAGTGTGGTGTAGAGCAGTGGTGTAGCCAGCAATTTTGTTCGGGGGGGGGGGGGGGGGGGGGTGCTCAGGTTTCAGCGCGGCCTCCTCCTTATAGAATTTGTCGCGGGATCAAATGCATGAATAATAACTGCAATGCCAATTTCATTGTATATTAGATGCTGCAAACGAATTATTGAACGCTATGCACTGTCCATTAAAATATGTATGTTTTCATAAAAGAATATATTCGTATGCCCCAAAAATTGTGGCAGAAATAACTGCTATCAATGCTTCCGCGTTTTTTTGCATAATTAATCAGTAAAGAAAACATCACATGAACTTTAGAACTATTGACCCTTTTCGCGGAGCAGTTTGTTTTAGAGAAACGAGATGGCGCTCACGGCGGCGCGCCATACCTCTCCTCAGCGACCGCGCACGAATACGAAACCATTACCGCTTCTACCTTGCTTCTGTGCGATCAGCTGTCGGAAATGCAACTGAGTTTTCGCTAACACACTGTGCTCCAATCATGCTAGATTGGATAATGTGTATTGAAGACGTGTGCAGTAGTTGGCTGCAAAAATAGTGACTGGCATGTTAAGGAATAGAATGAATCTGTGTGGCGAAGTTCGCGGACCGCTGCTGCAATTGTCCGAACGTGTTACCGGCACTTCGTGATGTACGGCTTTCCTCGAGGATACAAAAATTTACTCATCCGCCAGCCTTCTATCGCTAACCTTCAAAGAAAGGGCTTCATCCCCATAACGTCGGCAAGAGTGAGTACCACTCGTTAAACAATGACAAAGGGAGTAGCGCCGCTTCCTGTCATAGTAAGTTTCGCGCACGTTATCTATACACATCTGTCCAAATGGCAGGAAAACGTACGCCCACTCTATCGCCGACGTATCAAGAATAAGTGAATGGACGCACACTTGAATATATGCGCACTGTATACACACAATAAATGACGGACTACACCTATGGCGCACCAATGGTCGAAGCTGAATGTTTCGTGACGGTCCACAAGAGTAAGCAAGTTACTAGCTGTAATATATATTTGCTACAAGGTATTACAATGTACAAAACAGTTACGTTGCAAGCCTTGTGCGCAGCAAGAACAAATCTATCGGATTCAGAGCTGAGCACACCCGCGAGCGATTAAGCAGAAAATAATCAGATAGTGGCCACACCGAGGAACTTCACTGTGTCAGAAACTGGCAAGGCACTGCTTCAAAATATTTGCCGAATAAAGAACAAAGAGCAAAACACACTAATCCTGACTGAATTCATAATCGCAAAGCTTGAAATGCATATTTAGCCCCGCTTTTAGAAGCACCATATACACTGCTTGCGCCGTTTGGACATAGCTTAATCAGCTCCGAAAACGCTTTTGCATGTTCTCTGAAGCTGCAGGTGATCAAAGCTTCGTGTCGTCCACCTAGTCACCGTCTACGATATCTCTGAAAAAAGAGGTTTTCTAAGCCGCGCCGGCGTCATACACTTCCATTGTAAACAAGGAGGCAGTTGAGGCATGCAATGGACGCGTCATCACGTGATCAAATATGGCAGCGCCCATGGGATCGCCGCGAAAAGGGCCAATATCAGTTTGAAACCAGCAAAGCACTGCATGCAGCTTATATGAAAAACGTAAAGGCCATGAAATGAATAAGTTGAGGACAAATATTTTGATGAATCTTTGTCATTCAAGAACCTTGTTTACATTTTTCTACATATGCAATGGCCAGGAAGAAACCTCAATGATGCTATCCCTCGTTGCAGTCGATTGCGCAGGAGCAGCTGTAATTCGTCGTGTTTTGTAATTACACCGAGATAATACTAGCAGCAGTGAGTACAAATAAAAAGTGGGAGTTCTGCAAAATATATATTAGAAATGCAAAGATAGAATGGAATATACAAATGCGAAGATACAACTCGCTAAAGGGCAAAAAAAGAGTCGCTGGAAATAAAGTTCACTGCTTGTATGCACAAAACCTCGCAATAAGATATTTAAGAATACGTAGGAGTCTCCAATAAATCTACGTATATAAGCAAACGTCAGTGTATATAATGCGTCAAATAAGACAAATAAACATGTTGCTCAGTCACAGATAGTAAACTTTGCGCACATAAATACAGATGATCTAGGCAAGAACACAACTATGATCGCAGAAATCGTGATATGTACTTGGTCGGGACAGTGCCATGTGGGTAGAATAATAAAGGAATAATGCATAAATTAGTACGAAAATGTGTAATTTAACTGCCTGCACAACGCCAACAATTATTCTGCACCCAAAATAAAGGAGGGTATTCCTTCGTTTCAAAAAAGAAATAAAAGCAGGTAGCTGAAAAGGAAAGAAAAGGACAAACGAAGGCCACAGATGATGCGGTAAGTTGAACTACCCAGTTTCCGAGTGTGCTTTCGGCGAACGGCGCGTGGGCCGGGCTTTCAATCAGCAAGGTCGGTCAAAATTGGTTATTGGTATCCTCGTAATTTTTCTATTCGCGTGATAATTGTGATCATGATGCTAACTGCTAGAATAAACGGCGAAAATTTCTGCAGTTTTAAAAGCTAATGAACGGTCATACGTTTTCATAATTAAGAAGTTATGAACCTGAAGGAACAGTGCTTTTTACTTGCATTGATTTTTGCTGCTTCGCTATCTAAAGGACAAACTTTTCACGGCGGGAAAGTTGAGCAAAGCGGTCAATGACTTCGGACACGCTGATGCCGACGTCTCTGTCGGTGTATAGAAGCGCCAGCCTAACCATGCGTTCCACAGACATTGTAGAGCGCAAGTAGTTCTTTAGTAAACTATTGTTAACAAAATATTCTCTCTTTGCTGGCAGTGGTCACTGGAAGGGTGACTAGAAGCTGCAGCAGTATTTACACATTTACATAGAACCTGCTGTCGCAGTGAGAGATGGGCATCTATTCCGGTGCTAAAACCTGAAACACTCCCTTGATGTCATTGGCATACTTGTTTAGGTACCTTGCAAAAACAGCAGGCTGTTCGATTCCAGCGATGCCCGTCGTTTAGTCAGGAAGTATGGAGAAGCAGCCTGCTTTTGAATCTAAGCTTTCTTTGATAATGTCACCACAAATTTCTATAATTTGGTTTTGTGCGTCTGGGCTTAAATACGAGGCAATACTGGGGCAAATTTACGAATGGTTCTACAGATATGTATCTCCACAATCAGCTCGCATGCGAAGAAGCACTCTGAAAATGCCTGTATTTTCAGCAGGGGCATTGCTTAAATCCATAGGGCCCCTGTCCCTGTGGCCACGGAGAGTCAGACCTTGTCGCCCGCAAAAAAAAAAAAAAAAAATCCTCAATAATAGGCCGTTCACTTTCTTCTGTTTTCTCATATTTTACTTTGCCTGCCCTGGTCCAGCTGATCAATCACATTGGGCACGCTTCCTGAAAATGTTTGGAGAAAATTATCAGCTGCTAGCTGACAGTCACGGTGATATTTAGTATTTTCGTGTGTGTGGGAGATTGCGAGCGTGCGCTTCCATTTATGGAACGGCTTGGGCACGAGCGTTCCAGTGCGCGCATGTTGGCCCAAGTGTATAAGAACATTAACCCCATAAAGTTCTAGAATTGAAAATCTTTTAAAGCATGCCTTTGGAAATGTCAGCGCACCTTTCGCGTCAAACGTTTATGAGAACTTTATACCCATAAACTTTCGTAATTGAAATCCATGCGCTCCGTTTATTCCACGGCCGCTGCGAGATGCCGCAACGCGCCCGCTCGCTATCGAAAAGCCGTTGAAAGGTTGTGCTCGGATGGGGCTCGTTGCGTTACGTGACTCCAGGTGCAAGGGCGTTGTCATGAAATCCAGCCCGAGTTCGCAATGTTCGTGCTGAAATGTCTTTTCGAGCGTGAAAAGGACATTGTGGACAAAATCCAGCATGATTGCCGTCGTCTCGGTGGTAGTTTTGGTCGGCGGTGCATGCCAGCACGAAAAAATTTCGGGGGGGGGGGGGGGGGGGGCTGACGCCCCATCAGCCCCCCCCCCCCCTGGCTACGCGCCTGGTGTAGAGGGATGTATGGCCAAAGGGGTACGACAAGCCTCTAGAAGTATTTGAGGATTTTAGACCCCTTTTGTCTAAGTTGCACATATCTATTCCAGCAGGATTATGGTCCATACCAAGCTGCCCAAAGATAGGGTAGTCCAAATACGATAATATCAATAAAGCCGTACAATAGAATATGCTATTTCATCAAAATGTCAGTGTGCTTTAGAGATGACAATGTGTACCGCATTTAAGCTATCCATATAATTACTAGGGTAAACTTGCTTGTTGCTGCAACCCACCAGCGACAGCATTTATGTGTTGATTAGTTGTTTTACTATATATGCAGAACATTTAATACTAGAACTATATATACAGTAGATTTAATCAAAGATGGAGGAGATATCATGCTTGAAAAGCTTGCGGCCCTTTATACGCAATGCCTCACAACTTCAAGTGTACCAGAGAGCTGGAAGAACGCCAACATTATACTTATCCATAAGAAGGGAGACGTTAAAGAATTGAAGAATTACAGACCCATTAGCTTGCTTTCAGTATTGTATAAAATATTCACCAAGATAATTTCCAATAGAATCAGGACAACACTTGACTTCAGTCAACCAAGAGAACAGGCTGGCTTCAGGAAGGGATATTCTACGATGGACCATATCCATGCCATCAATCAGGTAATCGAGAAATCTGCGGAGTACAATCAACCTCTCTATATGGCTTTCATAGATTATGAAAAGGCATTCGATTCAGTAGAGATATCAGCAGTCATAGAGGCATTGCGTAATCAAGGAGTGGAGGAGGCATACGTGAATATCTTGGCAAATATCTACAAGGATTCCACAGCTACCTTGGTTCTCCACAAGAAAAGTAGAAAGATACCTATCAAGAAAGGGGTCAGGCAAGGAGACACAATCTCTCCAATGCTATTCACTGCATGCTTAGAAGAAGTATTCAAGCTCTTAGAATGGGAAGGATTAGGAGTGAGGATCGATGGCGAATATCTCAGCAACCTTCGGTTTGCAGATGACATTGTCCTATTGAGCAACAAGGGAGAGGAATTACAACAAATGATTGAGGACCTTCATCGAGAAAGTGCAAGAATTCGGGTTGAAGATGAATATGCAGAAGACAAAGATAATGTTCAATAGCCTGGCAAGGGAACAAGAATTCAGGATCGTCAGTCAGCCTCTAGAATCTGTAAAGGAATATGTTTATCTAGGTCAATTACTCACAGGGGACCCTGATGATGAGAAAGAAATTTACAGAAGAATAAAATTAGGTTGGAGTGCATACGGCAGGCATTGCGAAATCTTGACTGGGAGCTTACCACTGTCGTTGAAAAGAAAAGTGTACAATCATTGCATTCTACCGGTGCTAACATACGGGGCAGAAACTTGGAGGTTAACAAAGAAGCTCGAGAACAAGTTAAGGACCGCACAAAGAGCAATGGAACGAAAAATCTTAGGAGTAACGTTAAGAGACAGGAAGAGAGCGGTGTGGATCAGAGAACAAACGGGGGTAGACGATATTCTAGTTGACATTAAGCGGAAGAAATGGAGCTGGGCAGGCCATGTAATGCGTAGGATGGATAATCGGTGGACCATTAGGGTTACAGAATGGCTACCAAGAGAAGGGAAGCGCAGTCGAGGACGGCAGAAAGTCAGGTGGGATGATGAGGTTAGGGAATTCGCAGGCGCAAGTTGGAATACGCTAGCGCAAGACAGGGGTAATTGGAGATCGCAGGGAGAGGCCTTCGTCCTGCAGTGGACATAAATATAGGCTGATGATGATGATGATGATGATGATGATGATGATGATGATGATGATGATGATGATGATGATGATATGCAGAACACAGCTACGTGGGCTCACAGGCAGTATTTCATGTGTCGATTCCTCGTTATATAAGCCGGTTTGCTGTCTCCTATCATTCAAAATAACTACCGACCGACCGACCGACCGACCAACCGACGGACCGACCGACGGACCTATTGACACCAAACTGTAATGTGCTCGGCAATGAAAACCTTCCCGTTATTGTGCCAAGGATGGTTATTGCAAGGACACTATAGTCTAAATGGTATGCAGATACAATACACGTGTTGGAACCTATGTGAAGCGAATTAAATGATTAAAAGCGCGAACGGAACGGAAATGACAGAAGCACAGCAAACGCGTGCTTTATACTGCGCCGCGACACTTGCGCCGCCTACCGGCGTACCCTTAATGAGAGAGGGAGAGAGTGAGAGAGAGACTTATATGGAATGATTTGCTGCGCCGCACCTGTGGCGGAGAGGGGGAGAGGGGAGGTCCAAGATTCCGTCCAAGAGGCCATGGCTGGCTTTCGTCGAGGTCGCTCATCCATCGAGAAAGTTATTGACCTCGTTGCCTGGGTCCCTCATTTCCGTTCCGTTTCCGTTCGCTGTGCTTCCGTCAATTAAAGCGCTTAATTAACTGATTTACAACTAACGGCAATGCGTACAATGTTGTTTACTTTCATCCTATGCAACGAGTGATCGCATGGAATGGTATTGTTTATCCAACACAATGATCACTACTTTATTGATAGACAATTTTTTTAAGCTTATGCACTGCACTGTTCACAAGTTGTGGCTCAACGCCAACTCCAAGGACGAAGACGATGTTTGGTGCTTGTCGAGAAAATAATGGTGAAAATACGACACGTATCAATTAACATTTAGGGATTCTGTACCTCTTCTATCACCGTGGAACACACCGATTCTGGAGGATTATCCAAGAACGGGCACATTCCCAGTTGGCATAACAAATGGCTAAATAAAAAAAGTCGATAAAATGAGTGAATTATGCCACCAAGTCGGTGTTTTCTAGAGATATCTGTGAACCAACAATAACGTGTTATGTGGGAATCGTAGTGGGACATGCTCATTCTGAAGGATTGGCCAAGTACGGGCATTCGCACGCACTTAGTGGCTAAACCAAAGAAAATAAACTAAATCGGCGAATTCGTTAAATGTAACTAACCACTCCATTTCCAGAACGGTGTGCTTGAGGGATGCCTGTCAGCCAACATTATATTTTCAGGTTTTATTGCAGCAAATTAAAATAATAATTAACAAAAGTTTATCTACATGCGTAGCCAGCATACAAGGGTCGTATAAACCACTTATCTGGTAGTTTTATGCAACCTTCGTATAAATGTCTACAAATATATTCGCCAAAATAGCGACCGAGCCAACAGCACAAAGCACCCAGAAGCCATGCAGCTGCACGAAACCTGCGTAGGTAGGTCAAGAAAGCTTAGCTTTATTAGTAGTTTGGCGGCTCACTACTACAATGAGTCTTGGCGAAACGGCGTCGTTCCTTAACAATGGAAATCGAGCCGCATGATCCCCATTCTGAAACCTCGAAGTCTCTGCTTGATTTATCCTCATATCGTCCGGTTGCGCTTTCGAGCTGCGTCGGCAAAGTGGTGGAAATAATGATTCTTGCTCGCTTGGAATCGTATCTCGAGCGATTCAACATCTATCTGGACGCCATGGCTGGCTTTCGTCGAGGCCGCTCATCCATCGAGAATGGTATTGTCCTCTTTGCCTGGGTCCAAGAACAGAAAAGTCTCAAGCGCCTATCAGTTGCACTTTTACAGCAAAAGCTGTATATGGCTAGGCGAAACGAAAAACCGTTCGTCCCATGTTTCTCTAACACCGTCTCCATTGGGTGCGCCATCAGTTACGTCGTTCTCTACGTCGCACCCAAGTGCGCGCGCCATTGGCAGCGCCGTTAGTGACGTCCTTCTCTGTGTCGTACCTGCTCTGCCCGCAACGCCGGCTCCTCGGCTCGCCGTTGTCGCATGCGCTCGATATCTCGAGTTAGCTCGGCGTCGTGGTTAGCAACATCCGCCCGCCATTGGCGCTTGCGTTCCACTTCGCGATTTCAACGTGGACGTTTCGTCGCAGCCGAAGCCAAAGTGCCGCTCGAGAAACTCCCGCTGAAAGCGGGCGTTAGCCCCGGCGAACGTGTTCCCGCCATTGCCACGTTGACGCTGCTTTGCCCGCAACGCCCTCCGCTCGGCTCGCCGTTGTCGCATGTGTTCGATATTTCGAGCACAGCCGCTGGATAAAAAAATTACGCCATCTTCCCGTAGGGGAACCCTGAGTAGTATGAGAAGCAGCCATGGGGTCGACTCTAGGTAGTTTTATCAGCTGTATAAACTTGGACATGCAGCCAACGCCTCCTATAAAGACTTTATAGGAGGCGTTGATGCAGCAGCACCAGAAACGCGCCGAACTGTTGTCGACGCCGTCGGCGTTTTTGCCCGCGTTCGCACCTAACGCGCGCGGCGTTGGTGACTGTTGCCGGTGCCTCTGGGGCGCCTACCGTCGCGTCTCTAACCTAAGCTGCTTGGCATTATGGCGCGAGGAGCCGCAGGTGTTGCCATTAATTGCGCAATCCGGAGAGGAAAGGAGCGTCGGAGAGGAGAGAAGGAATGCCGAGAGGTGAGGAGATGAGACAATGATGAGGATGCGCATGCGCAGTAGGGGTGTGGACGCACGGCGGTTGGATGGATGGATGGAGGGAGGTAGGGAGGGAGAGAGTGACATAGCCCCGAGCATAAGATGCTTCGCATCTAAAAAAGCCCGTGTCTCGAGTTAGCTCGCGTCGTGGTTAGCAGCATCCGCCCGCCATTGACGCTCGCGTTCCACTAGAAACACAAACATGTAACCAATAATTGAGAAACGCTTCAATACAGCGTCGGGATTAACCCACTGCTAAACACTGGGGCCGCACGTTTCAGCTCCGCTAGTTAACCATCTGAACGGAACACCTATAGTAACGGTGGTACGGAGTGCTTGGGCGGTGTTTTATTGCGATCGCTATTATATGGACACTCCAAAGCGGATTTCTGCCGTCGGCGTCGTCATCGCCGACGGCAGGTTCCGTATGACGTCAACGGCGATAAAATCGTCGCCGCGCTCCGGACGCTGTATGTGCGAGTGAAAGGGTGCGAGGGACGCGCGCTTTCACGGGGAGCGAACGCACGTCGTAGAGCAAACGCGCGTTCGGCGCTGTGCTCCCTGAAGGGCTGCAGAATTAAGCGTCTATTTCCTCCTTTACAATCACCATATATAGAGAGCAAACGCGACTTCTTACGTCGCGCGAAAGGCCGTGAGGGGACGAGAGGGAGGGAGGGGAGGCGACGTTTAGCTGCGGCACCAAATGCGTATTTATATAAAAACGTTAGAAGGTGGGTAAGATTTCCGACGCTGCTCCACGAGTGTCCCATTCTGATCTCGTCGAAAACCTCTGAACCGCCGCCCCCAGAGGCATCGGCAACAGTCACCAACGCCGCGCGCGTTCGGTGCTAACGCGGGCAAAACAGCATCGACAACAGTTCTGCGCGTTGCTGGTCCTGCTGCATGTCCAAGTTTATACAGCTGATACAAAAACTACTATCCTTACTCGGTTTACCTCTCTACTAGTTTGCTATCGCAATTGATGCTTCGCCTTTCGGGTGTTTTAACGCGATAGCGTTTAGGGCCCCGTATCGCAGAAAATCCGGCGTCGGCGTCGGCATTGGCGCCCGCTGCCGAGAAAACCGTCCCCAACCACGTTTAGGTATGCCACACCATTCTATCATTAATGTTGCTCATACCTTGTTCTGCATTCTTTGCAAAGCTATTCCTCGGAATTTTGAGAATGACAATCCACAAACAAATGTCATGAGACAAAACACCCACAGCGCATGCCTTTTATGTTAAATCTTCTCAGACTGAACTATCAAAAGTACGAAACAAATACGGAAACCTGAAAATGATGTAATTTCTTTGGCGCGGTTGGTGCACTATTTCCGGGATTGGCCCACGCAAGAGGCCGCGTTTCCACCAGAAAGCTCGCCTACGTGCATAGCGTTCGCCGCAGGTGTTTGCCGGTAACCATTACGGTTGCATAAGCTGCACTCGTCGGGAACCATGAGTAGCAGTCTGAGATCTTTGAATACTATCGCGTTCCACTCTTATAAAAGCGAAGCTTAAGCGTCCTCCCAATTTTTTTTTCTCGATGCCAAAGGAGCATACGACAACGTCGCTCATGAGGCCATACTGAACTCACTTGAGGCTGTGGGAGTTGGTGGCCAGATGTATCAATGTATTCGGGACTATTTGACTGAGAGGTGCTTTTTCTTACAGATCGAAGACGGCCAAACTTCGGAACATTACATCTGCCGTGGTGTGCCGCAGGGTGGAGTGTTGAGCCCTATATTGTGCAACCTCGTCTTGGTAGGACTTGTGGAGTATTTACTGCGGACAGTACATATCTCCATATACGCCGACGACATTTGCATCTGGGCCTCTGCAGTGACTCGCCCTCAGGTGCGGGCCAGGCTTCAGCGGGCGGCAATCATGACGGCGTCTTATCTACGAGAACAAGGCCTCGGTGTGTCTACCGAAAAGTGCGCATTGGTTGGCTTTACGCGCAAACAAATGTCATTGTATACCCCGTTTCGATCAACGGTCAAGGTGTGACCTATGTTGAGAGGCATCGCTTTCTGGGTGTCAATCCACCGCAACCTCTCGTGGACCCCTCATTGCGTCTATCTAAAAAAGAAGTTAATTGCTATTGCTCAGGTCTTCGAATTCCTCTGCGGGAAAAACTGGGGTAGACCAGTCCATTCTATGCCGCAGCTGTACAGGGTACTGTTCCTGGGACTCCTCCGTTACAGTCTGCATGTTTCGTCAAATACATGCAAGACGAACATTCGGGCTCTGAAGAGCATACAACACAATGTCAAGCCCTACGCACGTGTTTAGGGCTGCCTCGGTGCACCTTAACATCAGCAATAATAGCCGTCGTGAGAGACCATACGATCCAGACACACGTAACTGTCGACACCCTCAGAGCGCACATTCGTCATCTGTCAAGGATCCCCGATCATTACCTAGCTTCCCTACCAGCCGAGAGACCTCAAGCGACCTTTTCAAAAGTGATTAGCGCACATCAAGAGTGCATACCGTCGTCTTATACACCAGCGGCGAAGCCTTCATCTCCCCTGTGGTGTCTGCGACAGCCACAAGTGAATTTTACTATTCCCGGAATTACCAAGAAGGCCAATCATTCGTCGCCGGCTCTGAAGCAACTGACTCTTCTATTACTGCACCAGACATATCATGACAGCATATATATATATATATATATATATATATATATATATATATATATATATATATATATATACTGACGGTTCGATCTCACCTACCAGTTCAACTGCCGTATTCGTCGTTCTAGCAAAGCAGGTTACAGTTAAATTCGAAATGTCCCATGTGACTACATCTACGTCGGCAGAACTTGCAGCTCTCCATGCAGCTGTGACCTACGTCACCGAAGAGCCGGCGCAGAAATGGGTCATACTTTGCGGCTCTAAAGCAGCTCTTCACAGTTTCAAGTCTGCCTTACATCAGATAACTTACGAGCAGATGATATCCGACATCAGGGAAGTACACAACTATGTTCTGGAAACAGGGCACAACCGTCTTTCAGTGGATTTGGGCCCAGCATAATCTTTCAATGCATTCCTGCTCACTGTAGCATCGTCGGCAACGACTTTGCTTACAGGGCTGCCCGGTCTGCCCGCGAAGACACCCAGACGCCTTCAATACCTTTGGCGAGGACGGACACTGCCAGGGAACTAAGTCTACTTCCACACAAAAAGTCACAACCTTTCTGAAGTTCAAGGGGTTTGAATTGCCGATTGTATGATTTGTACCCCTTGCTACGGCTACAATTAACTGTCATCTAGCTGCGGCGAAACAACCTTGCTGTGCCGCTAGTGGCTGGGAGTGGCGTTCACGAACGCTTACTCGCATCGTATGGTAATGGCCGAGAGCCCGATGTGTGACTCTTGTATGTGCGAGGAAACCATCGAGCACCTATTGTGTACCTGTCCTCGCTACGACGACAACGCCTCTCTCAGGACAGCTTTAAACTGACTGGACTCTAGACCGCTCCCCGAGTCAAAGATACTCGGACCATGGCTACACCCGTCACTGGTACAAAAAGCGATTCGGGCACTAGTGCCCTACTTGAAGTGTACGGGTTGAAGAGACCGCTTAAAGTACTCCTGTGCATCGTCCCACGTGTACTCAGTACTATCTTTCTCCCTCTTTTCCTCTTTCTATTCCCCTTTCCCTTGCCCCTAGTCTAGCGTAGCAAACCGGACACTCGTCTGGTTGACCTCCCTGCCTTTTCTCTCCTTGCTTTATTTCCATCTCTTAGCTTTAAATGTGTGGCGTCGCAATGCAATTGTTGAAGCTATTACACAAACTTGAAGCTAGCGGGTACTCCATAATCAACCCCATTTATTTATTTATTTATTTATTTATTTATTTATTTATTTATTTATTTATTTATTTATTTATTTATTTATTTATTTATTTATTTATTTATTTATTTATTTATTTATTTATTTATATTGAAACTTCCAGGGTAGCAAGCGGTCAATGAAAGATGCAATACTGGGGGTCTCTCTATTAATATCTACCACCTGAGGTTCCTTGGTGTTCATCTAAATCTAATAAACGTAGTCTTTTTCGCATACATCGCCCCTCGTAATGCTCCTACGCGGTCGGGAATGAACCCAACCCACGAATTTGTGCTCAGAAGCAGAACGTCCCAGTCACTGAGCCACCAAGGTCGGTTGAATTTCGAATTCAATGTGAATTCACGACATTAAAGAAATACTGACTACTTGCGAAGAAAGTGAAGTCCAAATCTCCCGCTTTCAGTTTAGCGTTTAAATGACACCATTGCTGGAGCAATAGTATCGTCACATAATTTAAGTATTTGTGGCTTCTTTACGAACAACAATACCGCTCTAGTTGTCACGGTGAATAATTTTTTGCTACATTGCAATGCAAAGTATTCGCCTTTGGTTCGAAAACAAGCAACTATCCCCGAGCAAAAGCTTGCAAAGTCTTGGACATGACGAGAAGCGGGGGCCATTAATTGCCTCCCATTTGTGTCTTTTCTATAGCATACAAAGACTTCGTGCATAGTAATCTACTAATCTGGCTTAACTTATAATGTAGCTCCTTCCTGTCCCTCAAAGAGACAGTGAAAAGCAATGAAAAGCTACACTGAGTAATTTTTTTTTTATCATTAGCACTCGGCGTGGCCTTTATTTCGTTGAATGCTTGCCCAAGATGCTTGCAGCCGTTCTCTTGGACCTTGAAGCAGCAGTGCTAGTGCTTTGCGCCCAAAAGGCCCTTCTAGTCTTCCTCCGAGACACTGGGCGGAACCCGACGCTCTGGATGCTTGTTACAGTGTGTGCTTCAGCTAGATCGTCGTGCATGTTGTGTACGTGTGTTGTGTATGAATAGCTCATTTCATGCATCATCAACATCACATGGAGTGGCATGCGAGCCGTATACAGTAGGGCTAGGCAAACGTCTCCAGTACCTATTAACGTAAGCTTTACTCTCTCCATCTCTTGCCCGTGTTCAGTCTGGTACATTATGGCGACAATATAGCTCTATCTGCAAACTTCCAAATAAACCTTTATAAATGCGCACTCCATATGCCTACGAAGTCGAACAAATTTCTCACACGTATTATTTGGACATCACATGGGAGGGGCGCACCAAATTTACGCAATGTAATGACCACGTCGTAAACCATCTGAAATATACTGCAAGTGGTTAACGAAAGAACACGATCGGCTTTTTGGTAAGCATATTAGCCGTGATAATGGTGTCATTTTTATTCATTATGTGTAAGTGCGTGTGCTTGGGGAAATGGCGTGGCAAAAATGCGTCGAAGGCTCCGTCCGTGTGGTGGTCGCTTAAGGCGCTAGTGGATAGAGTAATCCCCAGAGATAGCTTTAATAATGTCGGCAGGCTATCTCTTTGTATAACAAGCACGACGACTTGAGTTTTACGCACGTAGAAGCAATAACTAACATAATCCACGAGTTAAGGTTTGCGCCGACAGAAGCAATAACTAACACCTTCCCTGAGGTTCATAGACACGGATAATTGCGGAGTCGGTACCAACAGCAACCAACGCAATTACAATACTGCCTCTAGGCATCCTGGATGAACGCCAAACCACTGAGGAAGTTCATGGAACCGAGGCGCTGCCCCAGGGGCCACAATTCATTAGGTACTCCCGTTAATCCTACATAATTATTAACCACGCAAAACAGGAGCAGCCCCCAGGTCGCGCGTCGACTCGACGGCCATCGCACCCGTGCACGACCGTGAACATCGGAGAGAAGTCGGCGGGAGCACCAAGCTCTATAGCGGGTGGAAAGGAGGACGCGTAAGCACAATAACCCTTTCCATCTATAGTCGCAACCAATGGTCGCTATTGAGACAGGCGTGCGTTGCGCCACGCGCCGCCAACGGGTGCTGCTGCTCGGCTGAGGAAACTTTCCGGCCTTGAGGACGTCCAGTTTCGAACCGACCTTGTGGTTCGTTCTCCTCTCCACTCAATGCTACACACTCGCTGCTGCTGCTGCCAGCCCGGCGGCAGCGTCGGCGTCGTTCACGATGTCGCTTTCTTTTTTTCTTCTTCCCCGCCTCCTCCGATCGCGCGGGGGCCGTATTGAGCCGTTTTTTCCTCCCTCGGTCGGTAAACGCACGCGCTCCTTTAGTATAAGCCGGCCCTCGAAAGGCCACCGCCGCCGCCGCCGCTGCTCCCCGTCTCACAATATTTCTAAATGTCCCGCGCGACGCGAGCTGCACGTTTCTAGGTGACCGCCATCGCCGGTTACCGAGATGTGCCTTCCGTGATATTCGCCTCCATTCGGGGCCGTTGTGCCTTGCCTTGCCCGTGTGCGTACCTCTGCCGGCCGGCTTCTTCTCAGAAGCCGACCGCGTGTGCCGACCCCCGCCATTCGGTGTCCAACTGTCAAAAGAAATGTCTGCTGCAAGAACCGTGCGCTCCGCGTTTGCGTGCTTATGCGTGGCGACCGTCTTGTGCCTCGCCGACGGAGCGGCAGACGGCGATGTCCCAAACGGAATTATTGCCGCTCCCGCTCAAAGAGCGGCAGAAGACAGAACAACAGCAGCAACAAGAGGACGGTGGCCTCAAGAGGCAACGGACAACGGCGTCGCGGAGTACCGCTCATCGGCTACTGAGGTGCGTAAGTTCGCACCTAGTTTCACTCGGGAAGCACGCGCAAGGCCCCAGGTTTCGCTTTCAGTCCACGCGAGTGAACTTCGAGACGCGTACGGTGCCAATTACGATCTCCGGGAGTACACCGGCAACTCTCGCCTTGTGTCGCAGAAGAACGTAGGATCCTTCAACAAGCGGACACCACTTGGAGGCGGCATGCGGAGGAGGAGGGCGTTGGACTTGGACAGTGAACCCCGCGCGGCGTGGAGTGACCCCGAAGGCGCGCTCACCAGGACGGCCGAGTGGTTTGTGCTCAAGCTGTGGATGCCCATTCAAGAGCTGGCTGGCAACGGCACGCTATCTTCCAAGTGCCTCTCCGGTCTGCTGGCCGTCTACGGCGGGGTCCGCCGAGGACAGCTGTGGGCGCTCAAGTGTAAGTTTATATACCATCAAGGCTCGAAACAGCCAGCGCTTAACGGGGGTTTCTCTGAAAAAGTTAACTCAAAGTGGTTTTCTGTTTGACATCAAGCGGTAACGGCCGCACTCAACGTGCACTTTGTTCGAAGGATGACATTTAAATTTAAAAAAACAGCGCCAGTTTATAAAGGCTGAGCTGCTGAACCATTGGCTAAACTACCGCATAAAGTTAACCACTGGCTCTGGCAGCGCTTGCGTTGTCTGCCTTTACTGTGGTCCCTGTTGGGATAAGCCGCGGTAGAACAAGGACCATTTTTCACGGTGTGTAGACGTCCAACAAACTAGCCAACTTCGCACTTTCGTGAAGTCGAATCGAGATTGCGCTCAGTCGTAGGAAGTGCCGGAACGAATGTCTCAAACCCAGGTTTTCGCAGTCTTACGCTGTTGGTTCGCGATTTCGTTTCATAGCACTGCAAACGTGAGGTTTAGGCACCTTCGTTGCGGCGCGAAAAGACGTAGACGTTGACACAAGCGGAACAGGAGCTCCGACTCAAAACTCCTCAAGCTATTCGGAAACAGCATATACCACATGGTGGGGCAATATAAGCAATTGTCACGCAAAAAAAAACATCGCCTGCAATGACCAGAGGCACACGCGATCGCTAGTGTAACAGCGCAAAACAGCTAGAACAAAGCAAATAACATGTTCGTGTGACATGTCGTGCTCAGCAAATAATTGCATCCCTTACAGTTTGTCTAATAATGCGTGCGCCTTACTGGGGCACGTTTTCCCATTCTCGTATTGTGAAAAGAAAAATCATGTCTTGCCTCAGTCTACATATGTTCGCGCTGCGTCGAAGTATGCTAAATTATACCACGGAACAAGTTTTCTTATTCCGTGCATTATACCAACTAGCCCAGATATCCACCCTGCTTCAGGTTAACATTCCGTGAGAGTCAAATGCTCCAGCTCAAGAAAAAACAACTGCTTTCCTCTTGCTCAACACTGCGCTTAAAAGAGAATAATAAAACGCTAACGAAGAAGCGGACTACCGAGGGCAACGTGACAAATGTCTGGTTTTGCTTTCTCACGTTTTCCTAGATGCGATTACGCGTTGTCAGACTGCCTATAGGAGGTGCGTCATCACGCCACGAAGTGTGCAAATGTTTGCCTCTACATTTTACAGTTTTTAGCAGGAGGATATACTGTCGGTGGCGAAGTCGGTCGTTGACATCTTTGTTTACTCGGCGCGTTATGCAAATTGGGCCTGTTCGCAGGAAAACGCAGAGAACGACAGCGGTGCCTTTAACGGCATTAAAGTACGTTGCAACTCCGTCGGCACGTGCACCTCATCGGCCGACTTCGGGTATTTCTTCTGTCGTCAAGGAGGGTTAAATTTCCTCTTGGCAGAGTGCGCCCATGCGAGCGATAACCTACGTGAGAGATGGGCGCAGCCGAACGTTTTGTCTTCGAACAGCTGCTGACAAGAAGCATTGCAGTGATCAGATCTTGAAGTGTTCGTTGTCAGATTTTCTTCTGTCATTTTGATTTTTGTGAGGACATAATGTTTAGCTAATCCTACTGTATATTTCCCAAAGGGGCAGCGCGGACCAATTCATCTTATTGGCTTGGCTAATTGATTGAAAACACGTACTATTGCCGCCTTTGCACAAATACGTGTTGTCAATCCGTTACCCAAGACATTCAGAGGAATCAGTCTGTAGTGTTCCTGTGCGGATTTATTGATTGATTGATTGATTGATTGATTTGATCTCAAAGCCGAAGCATTACCGAGAGTAGTGAGAAAAGAAAACAAAATAAATGGGCTGCAACAGACAGCAGGCACAATATTCACTATCGATGGCTGTCTTGAAGGCAGTGACATAAGTGATCGAAGCGACGGAGGCGGGCTCTAACTGGTTCCATTCAGTACCAGTTATCGGGATAAGATTTTCAGCATATAAGTTGGTGTGGCTGCAAGGCAAGCCAACTTTGAACACGCGGTCGTCGAGGGCTGAAATATATGTTGGTGGGCGGAAAGAAAGTGTCTCTGGGACAACTTAAGACAGATAAAGCGAAGCTAATCTACCCAAGCGGGTGAGACACAAACGAAGCCTTGTCAATGCAAGTGACGAACAACACTGCAGTTTCTAAAATTCGCAGTCAGATACAAAGTTACGGACGGAAGTCATCTTCGATATGTATTTTTTTAGCTGAAACCAGGTTTAAAGGGACATTGCGTTGGCACGTTCATCGGGTCCCAATGAGGTTCACACGTAAACTTGATAAAAGTTCAACAAAAAACTTGCGCAATGGAGCACCTTGTGTCCTTGAATTAATTAGTCGAGCTTAGGGAATACAAATGCTGTGAGACAGTCAGCGATAAGCATACGGGGGCACGTTTATCGGTTCGAGTTTGTTTTTTCTTTCAGTCAACGCCCCTATTGCATAATTCTTCCATTCCAGTTATTTACTCTAACTATTGCCGTACTTCCAGTGTCAGCCCCCCCCCACCCTCCAAAAAAAAAAAAAAAGACTCGTCTCGACCTACTTAAGCCATCGCTACCGCTACGTCTAAAGATATCGCGTCCATCTCTGTTTCATTATATATACCATTTTAACCCAGCTCTCAGAGGCACACTGAACTATGGGTCTGTATCCGAGCTAGTTCGTAAGGCGACATCTGAAGGCAGGTAAAAGGCAAATAAAACACAGTGCTACAGAAAAGTGTTTTTCCGAGCGTGAAAGAAGCCCGCGAATACACGCAAAGTGCCTCGAGCGGCCAGCCGCGCGGCAATTCCGCGTGTCCTCGCGGGCTTCTTTCACGCTCGGAAAAACACATTTATCTAGCAAGTACTGAGCAACAGAAAGCTGTATTGGGAGTTTTTCATGTTGCTCTACAATTTTCTCATTAACACTTTCATAATTAGAAGAGTACTTCTCGAGTTATATAATTAATTACAATTGGATAATTAAATCTCAGTAACGAAAAAAGTACTGGCGGCTACTCCACTGTACTGGAAACAATACGCACTAGGTTTGCTTCGCGTAACGCCGTTCCTCTTTTTTTAAATCGTGCTGCGTGATAGCTGGGACACTCTGTGTATATGTATGTATATATATATATATATATATATATATATATATATATATATATATATATATATATATATATAAGTGAGGTTATGCCGGGATACGGTAGTTGAACAGGAACTTGGAGGTTGAGGACGCACGTACGAAAAAAACGATACTTTATTTCCAACGTTTCGGCCGGGGTCTGGCCTTCGTCAGGGAATACATGAAATCGTAAGGCGGTGTGCTTAAATACCTACATGGTATTGGGGGGGTCTTCACGACACACTGTTGCTGTCAGGTACCCGTGCCGAATCAGCAATGCACATGTCAAACGTGTTTAGAAAAAGGAGCATTAAAAAAAGAAGAGTATATATATATGAGAACAATGTTTTTACGCCACGGCATGGTTGTAGGAAAAGGTTTGTACAACAAAGTCCGCAGAGCAGCCAATGTCACCAAGTATATACACAAGAAGATCACAGTTTACAACGACCCATCAAACAACCTTGACAGGGAATGCTAAACAATTTTGACAGAGACCGGCATGATAGTAGGGGGGGGTGTCCTCAGGACACACTGTTGCTGTAAGGTATCCGTGTCGAATCAGCATTACACATGCCAAACGTGTTTAGAAAAAAAGGAGAATTAAAAAAAAGAAAGTATAAAAATGATAGAAATGAGTGAAAATGAAAAAAAAATTTTGCCACGGCATGTTTGTAAGAACAGATTTGTACAACAAAGTCCGCAGAGCAGCCAATGTCACCAAGCATATACACAAGAAGATAGGGTTTACAACCAGATGAGACATCAAACAACCTTCGCAGGGAATGACAAACAGAGACAGCTTTTGACAGAGACAGCTTTTTGCTGTAGGGTACTTGCACCATGACGAATCATCACTCAAACATGCTAAGAGAGCAGCACCACGGGATGTTTGCAACGACAGGTTCGTAGAGCAACAGTTGCAACAAAGGAACGGTTTATAAAAGATCATAGAAATAAAGGTGTAGACTAGTTCTAGCAAAAATGAGATAGCAACAAATAGTTAATATCACTCATCCTAGGTTAAATATAATAGAATGACACATCATCAACTAGAAAATTGTTTCGGGCGAACCTTGTGCATGTGTGTCGGGTGTGCGAACAGCTGTGGCATAAACGACGTGACGACATATGAGCTGTTTCTTCTGAGGACAATAGGAATATGAATCTATTTCGCGGACAAAAAGGTTAATGTGCCCGGGTTTTCGTTAATCCCAGAGGCCACGGCACGAAATTTATGGATTAGAAATGATTCGCGAACTTCCCTTTCGTGGTGCGATTTGAAACCAGACTCAAGTATGGTGGCCGTTAGCTTGTCAAAAGAGTGGCCCGGGATAGAGACATGCTTGGATAGCGGAAGATTCGGCAGGCTCGCGGCATGCGATCTATGATTGTTAAACGCAATCTAAAGGCTGTTTCCGTTTGTACAATGTACTGTAGCTTGCACGTTGAGCATTCAAGTAAATAGACAACATTGGTTGTGTCGCAGTCGAAGTTGCCTTTGCCTTTGATCTTGAGGCTAAAATCTGAAGCGGTGTTCATAACACTCTGCGAAGTCGTCATGTGAGTGCAAACCTTGCACCGCGACTTGTTGCAAGGATGACAGCCTATGTGAATTGGTTTTGTTAGCTTAGAAGGCGTTAGCATGTCGCGTAAATTTTTTGATCGTCGGTAAACTGCGCGTGGCGGCTCCGGAAACACGTCTCTGAGGCGATTACTCTGCATGAGTATGTTATGATGTTTTTTTAAGGATGACATTAACGTTTGGAATGATGCAGAATGTGTCAAGACTCAATTTGTATGCCTTCGTTGCTCAACCCGCTTATCCTGTCTAAGAAGCGCACGGCGGTCCACTGCATCGGCTCGCTTAATCGCGTCATTCACAATTAGGAGCGGATACTTCTGCACCATAAGGGCATCGCGGAGTCTGTCGCAGTTGTTAATGAAATCAGAGCGTTCGGAACAAAGCCTCTTAAAGCGAAATGCTTGACTATAGGGTATAATGGTTTTGCAGTGCTTAACATGGCTACTTTGAAAATGAAGGTATCGGTGAACGTCAGTAGGCTTCTTATAAAGTGTGGTGGTTAGTCTGTTTCCGCACAGGGATACTGTGACGTCCAGAAAACTGATAGATAAGTGTGAGTATAATTTCGAAAACGAAATGGATGGATGAACCTTATTAAAGTCAGCAATGAAAGCCAGTAGTTCCGCCTCCCCGTGGTGCCAGATGAGAAAGATGTCATCAATATATCGTTTATAGTAGTAGGGCTTTAGTTCACGTGTTGAAAGAAATTTATTTTCCAGTTGTCCCATACATACATTAGCGTAATTGGGACCTATTTTGGTCCCTATTGAAGTGGCACTCACTTGTACAAAGTGTACGCCGTCAAATTCAAAATTGTTAAGATTCAAGATAAGTTTTAGCAAGGTAGCTAAAGTAGAGCTATCAACATATTTGTCAAGAGGAGAATCATCGTAAGCGTTAATGACAGATCGGAATCCGTCGTCATGGGGAATGTTAGCATAAAGAGAGGCAACATCCAATGTAACTAGCAACGAGCCATAGGGGATGTCAAGTGTAATTATGTCTGCTAAGAAGTGGGACGTGTCCTTTAGATAAGATGGAAAAGTAGAAGAAATCCCATTAATTAGGCTATCGACATAGCTTGAAAGTAGCTCGGTGACAGTTCCAACGCCTGACACAATAGGGCGACCAGGGTTATTAGTCTTGTGTATCTTGGGTAGCAAATAAAACCTTCCTGGTACCGGACTGAGAGGCATTAACGAGTGCATTGCTTTGTCGGCGAGTTTACCATCTCTTATTAGATCCCTGATGGTGTTAGAGACAATACTTTTTAAATTGTCAGTTGGATCATCATCAAGCCGCTTGTAGAATGACTCATCATTTAATTGCCTCTGGGCCTCCTTGACGTAGTCAGTCACGTTCATTACTACTATAGCTCCTCCTTTATCGGCGAGCTTTATAACAACGTCTGAGCGTTTCTGCAATCCTTCAATTGCTTTTCGTTCGGGGAGAGGAAGGTGTTGTTTGAATGGAATGCGTCTACCATAGGCCTGCAGAATGTCACGTTGCACCGCTGAAATATACAAATCGAGAAATTTATCCCGTTGAGTCGGCGGGGTTCAGTGTTGGCGGGAAGATATGGTATTGGTGGCGGCTCGCTCATGAAAAAACTCCCTCAGCCTCATATTTCTCGCGAAGCCATCTAAATCTTTAGCTAGCTGAAATTCATTAAAGCCGCCGGTAGCCGGGAAGAAATTTAAACCTCGAGAAAGCACAGCCATTTCCGAGTCAGATAAGGCCACGTTCGAAATGTTAACTACGTTTGAATTGTTGGACAGATAGTTACTTTTGCTGCAAGAGGGTTCAGCGTCAACAGAAACGTCGCGCGGCGGGAGCGGTTGAGGACTAACGTTATCATGTAGCAGCTTCCTGGACTTCTCCTTGTGAATTTCTGATCGTTCTTCTTCTTCGTACTCAACAAGCAAAGTACATTCAAAAGGGCTTAATGCCCAAGCTTTGCGCAACTGTCGTTCACTGTTCGATAAGGTTTTGGCAGATTATTGATAATGATTGATAACAATCCGCATGAGTTCAAATGATGCCCGTTTCAATGTGTCATTCCATTTTGCAAGGTTACGGCTTGACATTTGAGGGGTAGCTGGCTTAAGGGAAACGAGAAGTCCGTTAGGTACAGTCAGGGCAGCCAAGTATACATTCAACGTGGAGGCGTAAAGTTCATATCTGACACGCTTATGAATAACTTTTCTAATTTTGAGGAAAGCAATGCTTTTGGTAGTACTATCGGTTGATGTGGTAAGTCAGTTCTGACTATATATATATATATATATATATATATATAGAGAGAGAGAGAGAGAGAGAGAGAGAGAGAAATGAGAAGCACAACTTCGCGGTTATCTTAGGTTTATTTACCCAACAATCTCGGTCGGTCGCCCGACCTTTTTCCAAGGATACAGCAAATTCTCCCAACAGTATTTTGATATGTTCAAGTAGGGAAAGAACACGCCAAAAAAGAGAGAAGAGAGAGAAAAAAAGAACATGAGAGAAAGAGCCGATGGCCAGGGAGATTACTCGTTGGTAACGGAGTTCATCACGACGCGTCCCTGTCATCATTGGCAGTGGACAGGTCTTTGATACGGTCCCCATTATGCGTGCTTTTACACGTGAGTCATCATTGGCAGCGGACAGGCTTTGACACGGTGCCCGTTACACGCGCTTTTACATGATCGACGACGATGCATGGCGCATTCCCGTTAACAGTGGCAGTTGACACGTCATTGACACGGTCGATGTTAAGCGTGCTTTGACATACGTGATTGAAGGGCATGTCGTTCATTTTGAGCTGAACATGCAAAAAAAGTAGAAAAGGCACTAAGACCTTGTCTTGCCAGACAAAGAAAAGGGAAAAACACGTTAGACAAAGCAATGTCGAAAGAAGAAGAAATAAAGTGCAAATATAATATTAAGAGCATGGCGTAATAACCATGAAATAAAAAGCAAGGTACATATACATATAGTTGAAAGACAAGAAGAGTTTCCTGTCAACTGCATCGGTATTTGAGTAAATCCACGTTGAAAAACACACTAAAATTGATCCCACGTTCGGGCCGGCAACCGGCCTTTATCAAGAATGATTTTGCAGGCGCGTGACAGTTTTTTGGTAGATTTGAGCATTGTTTCAATATTGTGCAGCTATCTTGCAAAGAAGTTGTAAACATAGATACAAAAGGAAGTGCGAGAATACAAAGTTAAATACACAATTAGCAAAATAATTACCAAAAGAACAAGAATGAGGATGCAGAGTACAATGCACCTTCCTCATGAGCCAAGGCACCGTCGTCAGGAGTGGCCTCAAAGCAAAGTCCTTTTCGGGAAATGTAATTACATATGCACCGTTGACATGCTGGCAGTGTCGTAACATAATCACATACGTACAGATTTTTCAAAAGTATGTTTCCAAAGCCATAACTACACGTACAAAATAAATTCAGTCCTACAACCACTTTGCAACTGGTGACAAAGAAGGACTGGTCGCAAAGAAGAAGTTCCAAACACCGTCGTCAACATCTTCAGGCGACTGCGAACAAACGCATAGGGAATACGTACATAGCAGGCACACAGAAGGTAATTATATAATCATGATAAATTCAAATTCACAAGAAATATACTTTTATAAGCATTTGTAAGCTCTAATCGACCATTCTAATATGTTTCCCGATGTCCCGATTTGTCCTCACGCTTAATTTGTTCACAATAGCATTCCCGAGAGACATCGCTGATTGGGTGGAGGTGTGGTGACAAGCCCAAGGGACACTGCAAGGGTCCCTCATGTGGAGCAATTTTCCTGCCTAGGCTAACACCCCCCCCCCCCCCACCCACCCCTGCCTATAAAGCTAAATTCCTCCACCACTACCACCACAGCACGTTATGTATGCACAAGATACGCTATTCACCTAGGCTTGCTTCTTCAATGCTGGCATCACGCAAATTAAAATTACGTTCGTATTTCTGCATAGAGCCCTAACCAATCGGCCCAGCCCCCAGACATGATACAGCTGACAGGAGAGTAATTTGGTGCCGAACATCTATCTCATTATACGCGGCGCACACCACAGCCGTTCTTTTCTCTGAGAAGGTAAAATCGCACTTTTTTGAGGTCACGTTGAGAAACGAGTCAGCAATAGTATACATGACGGGTAGGCTATAACTTGTATTCAGTACCAGGAAATGACCATCCCGTGAAGGCAGCCGACTGCGTAAGAAGAGGCGAACAAAAGAGCAACAGGAAACCCAAAGATATAAAAGCACAGAATGTCGCTCTATCACGGAAACTGAGGTATAATTTCTTCGTGTGTAAGAATTATACACCTCAAGCGGCGAAGCTTTGGATAAAAATCGACGGATCATTTTCCTCTATACGCCTACGGGTGCCGCTTAGGTAATCGCAGAGAATGACCGGAAATCTGTCCTTGCGTAAGACTAGACAGATGCGTTCGCTTTAAGCACCCCGGCCACAAAAGGCATCCTTTTCTATTGCCATAAAATGAGCGAGAAGAAATAAAGCAAATTTTCAAGATGCTTACTTCAAGGCTTCTAAACATATGCTTACCGCATCTCATGTGTGCAAACGTGTTGTCCTTTTATCAGCAAGATTTCGATTGTCTTATAGATAACATATACATGTGATGGGGCTCTCTCTGGGTGTTATAACATAGAAAAAAAAGTAGTAAAATAATTCTGGGTTTTTACGGGCCAAAACCATGATCTGATTAGGAGGCATGCCGTAGTTAACTTGGGCCACCTAGGGTTCTTTAACGTGTACTGAATGCGCTGTACACGGGCGTTTTCGCATTTCGCCTCCGTCAAGAGAGCGGCCGCCGCGGCTGAGATTTGATCTTGCGCCCTCGGGCTCAGACGCGCAACGCCATAGCTACTACGCCACCACTGCGGCCAGCAAAAAAGTGGTAACAACACTTTCACGGCTTACCACGAGGTCTCAGTTTAATGTTTCGCTGAAAGCTATTTGAACTGGTGCCGACTTGTGACCACTTGCACTCGTTCGCTAATAACGACGCAAGTGTACCACAGTGCTCGCTAGATTCGATTGACGATTCGTTGTGAAGGAGTGTTGCCTGCACCCTGACGAACGGGAAGGCGTGTGGGAGATTGAAAGACGTCAGGATCAAATAGTCTTGGGCACGAGGGTGACGAAACACGCAATGTGATGATAGTCTGTTGGGCCACACGGTTGTCTTGCGAAAACAGGGCAGCCGCTTTACTCTGTACCTAGACTGTGGTTGTCGGCTGGGACCAAGAGACTGGAACTATCTGACGTTTATCGAAGTCGTCAATAGCATTGCTTCGTTGAAAAAGTGCCGGATACGTCAACCACTGACAATAATTTCTGCGCGGCACCCTTTCTGATACCCTGTCTTTGTAATGACCACTTTTTTTTTTATACATACAGCTCTACAGTAATGTACCTCGAAGAACATCAATGTCTCCCGCTGTGTGTGCCACGTACAGCAGATGAAGTTGTCCCATAAAAAGTGAGAAAAAAAAAAAGCTTTGCAGATGTCGCTGATTGCTATAGCACCGCAAGGGTGGCCTGCTATCTTCTTTTTTATTCCCTTACAGTGATCAGTACAAACACGTACAAGCGTCATCTGAACAGTATGTGCCACTTTGTTCTCGAGGAAATATGTTACGCCAACAATAAAGGTTCCACAAGGTTCTCTCCAACGCAGTGCATCCAAAACAGGAATTCGAAGTCCACATGCACAGACCTCTCAGCTATGAAAAACAGTGCACTATGGTGACATTTGAAGCGAGATTTGAATTGCGTTTTTCTTTATTTTCTTTTCCTTTTTATCTGCTAGCTATTGCGTATTTCTGTTGTTCTTGTTTTTACGTGGGTCTATAGGTAACCTAACAAAAGCTTGCAGATTACCTGGCGCATCCGAAGATTCGTTATGGTTTGTATTAACGGGAGTACATGTGTATCTATAGTAATTAAAGAGAAACTGAGACTTCCACCCAAATGTAGCAATTCGCTACTATGGAAACCCAACTGGGTTCCTCGAAAGAAAGCCTCGCAGTTGAAGAAAAATTCGTCCTGGTCCGGGACTCGAACCCGGGACCACCGCCTTTCCGGGGCAGCCGCTCTACCATCTGAGCTAACCAGGCGGCTAGCAGATGGCAGGGCGAAGTCGAATTTGTCGACCACTCGAAGCAAAGGCAAGTATATGATGTAATAGTTCAGCGGAAATCCGCTAGGTGGAGATAAGTAATTAAAGAGAAACTGAGACTTCCACCCAAATGTAGCAATTCGCTACTATGGAAACCCAACTGGGTTCCTCGAAAGAAAGCCTCGCAGTTGAAGAAAAATTCGTCCTGGTCCGGGACTCGAACCCGGGACCACCGCCTTTCCGGGGCAGCCGCTCTACCATCTGAGCTAACCAGGCGGCTAGCAGATGGCAGGGCGAAGTCGAATTTGTCGACAACTCGAAGCAAAGGCAAGTATATGATGTAATAGTTCAGCGGAAATCCGCTAGGTGGAGATAAGTAATTAAAGAGAAACTGAGACTTCCACCCAAATGTAGCAATTCGCTACTATGGAAACCCAACTGGGTTCCTCGAAAGAAAGCCTCGCAGTTGAAGAAAAATTCGTCCTGGTCCGGGACTCGAACCCGGGACCACCGCCTTTCCGGGGCAGCCGCTCTACCATCTGAGCTAACCAGGCGGCTAGCAGATGGCAGGGCGAAGTCGAATTTGTCGACAACTCGAAGCAAAGGCAAGTATATGATGTAATAGTTCAGCGGAAATCCGCTAGGTGGAGATAAGTAATTAAAGAGAAACTGAGACTTCCACCCAAATGTAGCAATTCGCTACTATGGAAACCCAACTGGGTTCCTCGAAAGAAAGCCTCGCAGTTGAAGAAAAATTCGTCCTGGTCCGGGACTCGAACCCGCTGAACTATTACATCATATACTTGCCTTTGCTTCGAGTTGTCGACAAATTCGACTTCGCCCTGCCATCTGCTAGCCGCCTGGTTAGCTCAGATGGTAGAGCGGCTGCCCCGGAAAGGCGGTGGTCCCGGGTTCGAGTCCCGGACCAGGACGAATTTTTCTTCAACTGCGAGGCTTTCTTTCGAGGAACCCAGTTGGGTTTCCATAGTAGCGAATTGCTACATTTGGGTGGAAGTCTCAGTTTCTCTTTAATTACTTATCTCCACCTAGCGGATTTCCGCTGAACTATTACATCATATACTTGCCTTTGCTTCGAGTTGTCGACAAATTCGACTTCGCCCTGCCATCTGCTAGCCGCCTGGTTAGCTCAGATGGTAGAGCGGCTGCCCCGGAAAGGCGGTGGTCCCGGGTTCGAGTCCCGGACCAGGACGAATTTTTCTTCAACTGCGAGGCTTTCTTTCGAGGAACCCAGTTGGGTTTCCATAGTAGCGAATTGCTACATTTGGGTGGAAGTCTCAGTTTCTCTTTAATTACTTATCTCCACCTAGCGGATTTCCGCTGAACTATTACATCATATACTTGCCTTTGCTTCGAGTTGTCGACAAATTCGACTTCGCCCTGCCATCTGCTAGCCGCCTGGTTAGCTCAGATGGTAGAGCGGCTGCCCCGGAAAGGCGGTGGTCCCGGGTTCGAGTCCCGGACCAGGACGAATTTTTCTTCAACTGCGAGGCTTTCTTTCGAGGAACCCAGTTGGGTTTCCATAGTAGCGAATTGCTACATTTGGGTGGAAGTCTCAGTTTCTCTTTAATTACTTATCTCCACCTAGCGGATTTCCGCTGAACTATTACATCTATAGTAATTGTATCGTGATTTATTGTTTGATTACTTAGATGAGAAATTTGCTCAGAGAAACTTATGAGTCGCTTTGCGATTGCTTGGATTGCCTGCAATGCGAGCAGTACAGTGCCTGTGGTAAGCGCAGTTTTATTTTATTTTTATTTATTTTTTCTCTCTTTTTTGGCGCCTTACGGCGAATGCGAAGCTGAGGATCAGAAAAGCGCACTGGCGACACCCCGATAACGACTCCTCGATGACGACTTCGCCAGCGTAACTAAATGGGCGGGCGGACGGACGGATGGGTGAAGCAAACCCAACATCTCGATTTTAACGACGGTCGCCGTAGAAGCGACTACCACGTGAAGCGCGTTTTTGTCGCATTCTGAGCACGGCGTCACCCAGCGTCAGTGTATCGCTTACGACGACCAAGCTGTTACCCCGCTTGAAGTGCGTAACGTCTATTAAGGGAGGCACATTATTATGAGATGAGAAGCATCGGCGAACACACTCCCCGACTAATGTAATGCTATAGAGACGGCCCATCTTCTATAGGGGCACAATCTACGGGCCACGAATATAGTATAGACATCCGAGGAATGTTCTCGGCCACTGGTGACGCTCGACCCGATGGTCATTACGCGTGCACTTGCGTCGTCTTTGTCGGCTAGGAAGCATCTAGTAAGGCAAGGCCAGGCGGTGACGCATGGAGCCGGCGGATACGTGCGCGCGCATTAGCCGCAATGGCCGGCCATCGACCGAAGTTGTTGTCGGCGGGGCGCGCGTTTTCTTTGCCACCTCGCTGTCCCGAATGCCGAAAACGTGATGGACCGCGCGCGCCTTCGTTCGCGCGACTAATTTGACACGGGCTTGACGCTCACGTGTCGCCTTTGCGATGCCCTTGTCGACATGCAATCGAGCGAGAGTCTTTGTGCCCACATTCCTCGAAACTTGCGCATTTTTTTAGGTTCCCCACATTCGTGACTCGGTAGAGCTCGTCTAACCCTCGACAGAGTAATTACGCCCACGCCGGCACAAAGATCACGGCGATATATCTGCAGCAGCCGCTGTCCCATACATTTTGCTCCAAGCGGGTATACTTGCGAAATCCACTCGACGGAAACAGCAACCTCACAGGACCACGGAGAAGATGACACAGCCAGTACGGGCACTACTAATTACTGCGAAGCTTATTCGCAAAATTATCGCACAGCATATAATAAGTAGCAGGCATGCTTCCAAAATCGCAGGTGCGTGGTCGCCAAGTATCGCGCACACAGCACGTGTTGCCAGTTTTAAAACATTGCTTAACCAGTCCAAACAGAGTTGGTTGTGCTCTATAGTCTCCGTTTAAACCAATAGAAGCCTCGATAATGACTGACTCAATTTGTCTTTATACGTGAAAAGTTTCCGCAATCACCCAAGTACGCCGACGGAGATATATACATGCTTCGTGAGAACAGATGTCCTCGTCTAGCCCACAGATCCCATCCACTATAGAGATGCGCTAGTGTAACTGTGAAGCCTCGAGCTTGCCTTCGATCGAGCCCGGTAGACCCAGGCAGAGGCTAACTCTGAGCGGGGTATTCGAGCGCATCCTAACACCGACAGCTTTGTTCAGGGCGCTCCAGTGTAGTGTGCTTCTTACGTCTTCGCGCCTGCCAGATCGCAGCGTAGCGGCGCAAACGGCAAGGAAGGTCTCCCACGCACCGCTCCTTGTTTGCCGCTCGTCTCGCGTCGCCGGAGCTGTCATTAGAATACAATGAATACAATGGCCACGCTCTGGGTGATACTTGTGACTCTACTTAACCGCTAGCATTAGATGCGGCGCAGACCGGCGGTGTACAAAACGGAGCTCAATAACAAGTTCCTGAGGCAGCGAGCAGACACCGTGCCATGCGTGCACGTCTCGCTAACAAAACGAGCAGTAGCGGCGTCCAAGAAGGAATCGTGAGACTTAATAGATGCGCTGCCACCTAGCTCTAGCGTGGCGTACTTCTGTTTCTTCTTTTTTTTTTTGCGATATTGCCGACTCGCACAAACCAGACGGCGTGAGTTTTGGATTCCTCTGCGAGTGGTTACATTCATTACGCGTCTTCACCACTTAGTTGCAGTGCGTGATTGTTTACGTCTTAAAGCGCATGCTTGTGTATGTTGTGCGCGTGTGCACTGTGTACACGTGGGTCATTGTGTTTGTCTCATGTCACGTCTTAACGCGAACTAAGGTGCTAGGCGTTACATGACCAGGTAAACGTATCCAGCATTCAGAAAAGAACGTACACCTCCATTTCCCGAGTGCACTCACTTGACCTTGAATTGCGTCGTTGCCTACCGCGCGGATGGCTTCAGTGTGTCGCGCGTGGTGGGGCGTAGCATTTAAAAACGCCTATTCATTTCTCGTCGTAATAGCCAACAGCGCCGCTGTTGAAGAACTGTAAACACATTCTGTGCCACTGTCACTGCTTCCACCGTCAACGACATGCTCTGCATACTTGTTTCAACCGCTTAGACAACAGACCATTCTCGGAAGTAAAGATCCTGGGACCTTGGCCAAAAAAGTCCGGTATGCACAAGGTCACGAAAACGACAATGCGTTTCTTGTCGATGACTGGCCCAAACGAGCCCTTGTGACAATATACATGGGAGTGAACATTTTTGACAAAAATAAACTCGGACCCCACTGCGCTTCGACCACATTCTCTAAAAACAAATAATTTGGGGTGGGTGAATATTCGAAGTTTCGAATACTAATCCAATAATACAGACTAACTATTCGCATTTGTATTTTAAATGGGACTATTCGGTATTTTTCCAATAATTTAAACTAACCAAATATATCACCTCAATCTGCTGTTAAAGTATTTTTACTGTTCTCCGTCTGCTAAATAAAGTTTCTCAAGTTATCATAATTAAGATAACGGAAACTTTTTCGAAGCAAGTCAGGAACAAAATAGATAATGCAAGCTGTGTTTCCTATTTCAAAGCGGAAGCCTACAAGTTAGCCCGTCATATTTGCTGGTAGTCTGTGTTCTTGGCAGTCTGGTTAAAATAAGGGTTTTATCTTTTAAGCTACAACCAGCAATGTTTTCGTACTTACGGGCCCTTTTACATGTGTTTACGGCATGCAAGTCCTTCAGCAGCTTTTTTTTTTTTTATTGCGATAGCAATTATATGGACACTCCAAAGCAGATTTATGCCGTCGGCGTCGCCGTCGCCGTTGCCGTTGCCGTCGCCGTCGCCGTGAGGTTCCGTATGACGTCAATGGAGATGAAATCGTCGCCGCGCGCCGCCGAACGCTGTATGTGCGAGTGAAAGGGCGCGAGGGACGCGCGCTTTCACGGGGAGTGAACCCACGGCGGAGAACAAACGCGCGTTCTGCGCCATGCTCCCTTAAGGGCTGCAGAAGTAGGCGTCTCTTTCCTCCTTTACAATCACCATATATGAAGAGCAAACGCGCCTTCTTCCGACGCACGAAAGGCCGTGGGGGGGAGGGGGAGGGAAGAGAAGCAGCGACGTTTAGCTGCGCACCGAGTGCCTATTTATATCAGAGGCTCCAGCAACAGTCACCAACGCCGCACGCATTTTGTGCCAACGCGGGCAAAACGCCGACGGCGTCGACAACAGTTCTGCGTGTTGCCGGTGCTGCTGCATGTCCAAGTTTAAACAGCTGATAAAGCTACTATCATTACTCCGTATAGCTCTCTACAAATTTGCTATCGCAATTGATGCTTCGCCTTTCAGGTGAAACTGCGACAACATTTTTATCACTTTCTATCTTTTTTCGGCAACCATTTATTTCACGTTTTGAGAAAGCTAATTGTACAACAGCCATTCATTCTTGAAAAGCTTTTTTGCAACCAGGCGACAAAGTTGTTGAGTGGCTATTCGATCGTGCACATGTTTTATTGAGAATTAGTTATCTTGTGTTTAAAACTGTTCCTTTGTCTCTGATAGCTTGTTGTCTGTTTTGCACTAGTCAGTACAGTCGTTCTACCTGCCTATACTTGAATAAGTATTACAGTTGTAAATGTATGCATCTGCGTTTGACTGTTTAATATTCGATTCTATATTTTATGCTGACTATTTGTATTTGATTCGTATTGTATTCGTAAAAGTTTGTATCCGGCCCGCCTCTAAAAATAATGGTTTTGGCAAGCACGTCATAGCCTAAACCAAAATACCTAAAAAAAAGGAATTGGTTTTGGTCTCGACGCACAACTTAATGTTTACTTCGCTAACTTCGCTATCGTTTATCGCTTAAACTTTTCATGTCTTTCTCTCTCCCTCTGTCTCTGATGCGAGGTTTCAAAGGCACACCAAGAGCTACAGACACTCTCACGTAAGCTTAATGAAACTGCAACGTGAGCCTATATTCCTTGGCAATCTAAAAAAAAATAATCTGCGCACATCTTTTTTTTTTTTTTTACTACAGCTCCTCGAACACGACGACACTCATATCTGCCTTCCTACTCGTACATCGATGAGGGTCACTGATAAGGAGCGCGGATACGTTTGAAGAATTCTCAGGCTTTGAGCCGGAGCAGACAAATCTTCGTCTCTTCCACTCGAACACTCCGGCAAGGTTGTGAGTCTTGACGCGCGTAAACCAGCAAAAAAAAAACATTTAAAAAATAAAGAACTAAGAAGTTATCTTGTTTGCTCCAGCTTATCTGCGTCTCTGTTTTTAGATTTGCGTGGTTGCCAAGTTAATCTCTTTTTTCTCTCTAATTTCTGGAGGCTGCTATACCAGAGGTACTGTAAGCCCCGAGCAAGAGGATCACAAAAACAAACGCTGCCATTGGAATTCACTCCAACCGTTGCTTTCTGGAGTATCGTAAGTAAGTGCGGATCTCGCAAAAAGAGAAAAACACGGCGAGTGAGCGAGACGTCGAGGCCACTCGCAACTCAAGCGGCGTCTCCCTCAGTCCTTCGAATTCATTGGCACAGGAACGACGCACTGGGCACCGTGGCTCACATCAAGAAGAAACAACATGAAAACAAGTCGCAGTTTCGCCCGAAAGCCGAAGCATCGATTGCGATAGCAAATCATTAGACAGCTATACGAAGTAAGGATTGTAGTTTTGTCGGCCGTATAAACTTGTAAACGTTAGCTTGCTAACACAATTAACAAGCATGGTGTCACGCCCGCACAAGCAAAAATTGAACTCATCTCACTCGATGAGCGCGGACAATCGCTATCAAAAAGCTGGCGTGAAGAAGCAGGGCAGCAGCAGCGAGCGAATTGACCTTCGTGCTGCCTTTCGCTTCAACGCGAACTAAGCGGCGAGAACGCAGCGCACACGAAGCAATCAGCACTCGGCGCACTCTGTCCCTATCGTAGATCGCTCTCAAGATAGGCACCCGCCGCCGGAGTAGCGTTACGCGCCCCGGTGCCTTGCGCGCGATGGAAGACGGCGCGCTTCCTGCCTTGCGCACGCGAGATCGAGCCATCATCGTCGGCTCACCCTCGCACACTTTCACTCGCACACACAGCATACGGCGCGCGGCCACGATGTTATCGCGCTCGGACTTTATGCGGAACGTCACGGCGACGCCAACGGCGAAGATGACGGAAGAATTGTGCCTGGAGTGTCCATATAATTACTATGGCTATAAAATGAACATGCAGAAGACCGCAGATATAGAGCGTGGCAATATTTCGTGAGATGGTATTATTCAAAAAGTTGACTTCTTGAGGAATCAGCAAATACGAGTGCGTCCTTGCGCCTGATCGTTATTTTTTCCATGCTACCTCTCATTTACCCGTTCGTTCTCAGCACGGTTTTAGTCAAGGTTGGCGGGTTTCTTGCCAACTACTTTTGACCGCGAAAGTTCCACCGGCACACACACACACACACACACACACACACACACACACACACACACACACACACACACACACGCACGCACGCACGCACACACACACACGCACACACACAAGCACGCACGCACGCACACGCACACACACAAATCTGTTCAAAATAAAAAAATAAAAACTTTCGCTTTCTGTGTACATTTTTTTATTATGTATCACGGAGTGAAAAGACCCTCTTCACTGCACTATGCAAATAAAATTACAGCAGACCGCTGGAAAGGAGAGCTAAATAGAAAGAAACAAGTCTTTGATTACAATTTTATATATTTCTTGCAGTCTCGATTGCTCGCGAAAAATTCCGCACGTCCGCGTGCATGTGTCATGCAGTGTTTTTGCATTTAATTTGTATTTACGGACGTTTTAAAACCTTAACGGCTGTCTTGAGAAACGGTTTAAACATATACGACACGAACGTGACTTCAGTAGCGGGACATTCTTAGACCATGGGCAACGCCCCACTAAAACGTTTACACCCTTCCTGTGGGATATACAGACGTCAGTTAGGCTACGTAAATGAGTTTTAAATGCGTAAGCATTTCATACCTGCCAACGAGGAAACTCGTCCGTCCGTCACGTAAGACGAATCGCTATAAAGAAATTGATGTATGAAAGAAAATAAATTCCAAAGTCAAATACATTGGCGGTGGTAAGTTTCGAGCCTACGCACTCACGCTTAGAAACCGGGCGCCTTATCCACTGGGTTAAACACCTGCTTCTTTTTTTTTCTTTATAACATGGGAGCAGAATTTTCGGGAATCTGCTGCCTACATTCTTAGTGTGTACTCTGCACAAGAAACAGCGCCGGACTGGATGTCTTTGTTGGACGCTCGCACGTGCTTGCCTGACTTTGCTGAAATTTGGGCTAAACGTCAACGCTTGCAGAAGGTGCATACTTGTATTAGTGCATTTTTGAATGCGATAGAATTACAGACGGACTTCAGCCACTTTCGAGGTAGCATCGTCCGGACTAAAAGCGTGGGCCGATCCCGAAGGCAGTGCAGTCTAACATAGCGTCTCAAAGCACTAGCTATGACAATGGAAGAATGTGATAAACTGACTCACGACGCACGCGCCAGACGCTTCAAAGAGCGACTCTGGCACGACAGACGCGCGCGTGCGATCGTGGCCTACTGGCTAGAGTACTGGGCTGCTGTGCTGGAAGATGGAGGTTCGAACCCACCATCGTCCACGCATTTTTGTTTTCTTTCATAGCATTACAGGTCTACTTCACCCACCTTGGAGGTATCTAACAAAGAAAACTCGAGATATGGTGAGCTTACGCGAGCGCGTCAAAGTGTGCGTATGAAATCGTAAGTCTCTGAGAGATACGAGGTGTAGAAAGGTCCCTTCAATAAATTAGAGGGGGCAAGGATGCAGGCACGCGCGCAACTAATCATCGCAATCTAAGTATTGTGCCAACATCCTGACGTGTTTTCTCTCACTTTTTTTCTTTCATTCCTTACCATCTCACCTGGAGTATCATCCAAAGCCTGTCACTCGGATACCTTCTGCAGATACCATGAAGCTTTATCTCTCTCTTTCTCGTGCAGTGTTTGTGGAAGGGCCCTAGTCCCTAAGGAATTATGCGTCAACGCTTCGTCCGCTTGCGTGACACTCGACTGTTGTGGGCTCAGTGACGCGCCTTCGGCTATGTGCAAAGGCCGGCCTCGCATTTTCTATGCCTTCCCGCGTGGCCACCAACCTCGAGCTAGTCTTGTTTGTCCTTCGTTATGTTTCTGAGTGCGTGTGTCCATGCCTGTCCTCCACGAAGTAATGTTTCACCAGCTAGCCCCACAAGATGTGCTTATCATGAGAAAGCTGCGTGCTGATATCAGTGCCATCAACGTTGCCTTGTTTCTTTTCTCTCTCTCTCTCTCTCTCTCTATGTTTCTCGTTTTGTTTAATGTTATTTTCTTCGCAGCGTCCTTGAAAAGCCTGTGAACACTATGCGAAATGTATAATGCATGATGATTGTCTTAATTTTTTATGTATTTTCATTTGTTTTATTGCAGTGGACTGCGCCGTGTTTCGCTGCTGACCGCTAAACAGCTTATACGTTTCGTTTCGCCAACTATCATCTTTCAACTAAATAAACAGTTTAATGAAATAGAGAATGCTGTTCTTGTTGCCATGATTTCTAATTCATAATAACTAAATACATTCCTCGTTTCTTTTTAGGTTCCTACCATCCAAATAACTCGTTTTCTTGTTGTTTTTTGAACTCTCAAGTTAATACCATCCCGAGCAATCCTAAATTCTAATCAAACAATCAGTTGATTGAATAATTTCCGCGCGTACGCAGTTCTGGACGCCACGGGCAAGTTCCCTAGCGGAGTTCTCTCGTCGTCGTCTCCGTCCTCCGACCCTGGCTCGTACGACGAGTGCTTGGAGATCGGGCACATCGACGCCAACAGTTTGCCACGCAGAGACCGGGCGCCCCCCGCCATGGAAGGCCGATACTGCAGCCTGCAGTGGGTCATGAACGCAACTTCCTTGGTTACGAGAATCTCGGACAGCGATGACGACCGGGACAGCACCGTGAGTTGTAATTTTGTTAAAGCCTGCGCGCCGCTCAAACACACTGAATATTGAAGGCTCGCGAATATGTGATTGGTTCCATTATAAAGGCGTTACTTCCATTTTTAACTGAGGTATCTTATTGAAAGATATTTCTTCGGCTCGAATATGTGGTTGTTGCCGAATGTACACGGTTACTGTGTTTATTAAGCATCTCTTTTTTAAGAAGTTATCCAGGCATGCTTTGTAGTTTAGTGGCAATTTTAGTTGGCCGTTGTTGAGCCTAGTCAGCCAGGAGTCTTTATTCAAGGGAGAGAGAGAAACGAGAAGGGAATGGTAGGGAGGTTAACCATGGACGTGCCCGGTTGGCTACCCTACGCTTGGGGAGAGGGAAAGGGGAAGAAAGATAAGAAGGAACAAGAAGAAAAATATTAAAGAGTCCGTCATTCACAGAATCAGTCGCAGGGGAAGGTTCACGGTCACATGCGCTGATACAGTCCAGTTGCCTTCAAGTGCAGAAGGTCTGTTGTGGCCTTTAGCATGCAAGAATGCATAGACCATGGTGCCAGGATCTTTTCCTCTGAGAGCACTCTATTATCTAATAGGCTGAGTTGAGCTTGTAGAGCAGGTCGCTGAGCGTCAAAGGATGGACAATGACACTGAAGGTGCTCTAGAGTCTCATCGCATCCGCACAAATTGCACGCCCCTCTGTTAGCCATTCCTCTTAGGAATTAATAGGAATTTGTAAATGCGACGCCCAACCACACGCAACAAAGTAAACTTGTTTCGCAACGGGTGAGTCCAGGTGGCAGGCAAAGTTGCAAGTTAGGGTTGAGAGAGTGCAAGCGTGAGTTGCTGAAACCCGGGGAATTCCATCTTAGAAGTGTGATGTGGCGAGAAAGTGATCGAAATTGCCGCGCAGCATCCGTTCTTGAGAGCGGTATAGGCACCCGCTGATGTTTCTGATGAGCCGAGCGAGCAGCTTCATCTGCGCTGTCGTTGCCGACAATTCCGCAGTGGCTCGGCAGCAACTTAAATACAATTTCGTGTCCATTCTCGGGGGCATGATGATGAGCTTGCCTTATTATTGCGATAGCAATTATATGGACACTCAAAAGCAGATTTCTGCCGTCGGCGTTGCCGTCGTCATCGCCGTCGTCATCGCCGTCGCCGTCGCCATCGCCGTGAGGTTCCGTATGACGTCAATGGAGATGAAATCGTCGCCGCGCGCCGAACGCTGTATGTGCGAGTGAAATGGCGCGAGGGGCGCGCGCTTTCACGGGGAGTGAACGCATGGCGGAGAACAAACGCGCGTTCTGCGCCGTAATCCTTTAAGGGCTGCAGAAGTAGGCGTCTCTTCTTTACAATCACCATATATGTAGAGCAAACGCGCCTTCTTCCGACGCGCGAAAGGCCGTTGGGGGGAGGGAAGGGAGGCGACGTTTAGCTGCGGCACCAAGTGCCTATTTATATCAGAGGCTCCGGCAACAGTCACCAACGCCGCACGCATTTTGAGCGAACGCGGGCAAAACGCCGACGGCGTCGACAACAGTTCTGCGTGTTGCCGGTGCTGCTGCATGTCCAAGTTTATACAGCTGATAAAGCTAATATCATTACTCCGTATAGCTCTCTACAAATTTGCTATCGCAATTGATGCTTCGCCTTTCAGGTGAAACTGCGACAACTTTTTCTTACACTAACTGCATCTGTAACCCATGACGTAGGGCAAACGACTGAGTTTGTAGGGCTGCTTTCGAATCGCAGAAGTCTTTATTCGAAGTGGGTGGTTATCAGTTGCTGGCGGCATTCCTGTTGTACTGAGATCTCAACTGCTGACTTCGCTTCGGGTGTAATCAGTTTTGGACGATAAAACTGAATGACCTTGACAAGGATGCATAACTTTGGGAATTCCTTCATTATGATATTTTGCTCACACTAAATGTTTCCTCGTAGTGGAGTTTACGGTAATTTTGCAACTTACGCGATTTCATAATTATGTGATTCATTGTTATTTCTGAAGAATACGACCCCCCACTTTCTGCATTACGTCAGTGTGCGACAGATCGTCAGTGTGCGATCTACATGAATCCGTGTGTCGCAGCGTTTTCTTTTTTTCTCTTTTATACTGTTAGGGCTATGTACTTACCAGCTGTAGTGGCTACATATTTTTTTGTATTCCTCGCAAACTACAAACTTTTGTGAACTTCCGAAAAACATATTCAGTAATAAAAGGAATATTTTGGGGCCCTTTTCTCTTCTCCCTCTTTTGTTTGTTTTACAAGTGAAACACACCTGAATGGTACGGGATAAACAACGAAATATTGCGAAAAACAGAACGTTTACTTGTTTTTGTTTTTTTTCTGGAGCATAGAAAAATTGCTCCAAATTTCTAGCCCCCCAGAATGCCAACGTAGAATATAAAAAAAAAAAAACATTCTGCAGAAAGAGGACTACAAGGGGCATTTTCTGTACAAGAAGTTTCCTATCGAGAGCAGTGAAACCAACACAGAATAGGTATCTTTTTGTGTTGCATGCTTGTGGTTCAAAGCTTTTAGGCTTTGTTTATTTATGATTTATGTTTTCGTGTCACCTTGAAATTATCAGATCAGCTTAATCTCGTATTTCTTGTGGACAGTAAGCATCCCACTTTATTTCTAATGTCTTCTGAAAAAAAAATCCGAATACAAACGGCGTTCTTTGTCGGGGCATTCCAAATTTCTGAACACTTTCAATCTCTAGGTTGAGTGGGGTCATCGGCGATTAGTCCGGCAGTGTAATTGAAAGCGGTGACTACGGTGACTTGCGGTTATTGCGCTTGCTCGTTCGGTTTCGCGATAAACGTTCCTTCCTTCGCCGAATGATGCGCCAATCGCAAACGTGCGTATACGCCCTCGAGCGACCGTTCGAGGAAGGTCCCGTGCCGAAACCTTTCCGACGTGGTTGACGGGCTTCGTCCATGGCCAGTTTGAAAACAGGCGTTTGTGGCATGCCGTTTCGGGACCTTCCAGCGACGAACCGAGGCAACTGCGTCGGACGAACGTCGAGCAATAAATTTCCTCGTGGAAGCACAGCCAGCATTCTTCCTTTGTTTCACGCATTCTCCGCGGCTCGTCGAACGTGCCGAAGCGTCCGCAACGAAGAAAAAAAAATAAAGTGGAACAGAGTGCAGCGCCTGGGATTCGTGTTTTTGAAGGAAGTGATCAGACTCATTGCAGGCTTATTGGTTCTTGCTGGGCTGGTCTATACGTGTACTTGGCAGCCGAACGGACGTTAATTGGAGTCTAACGGAAACAATCGGCTTTTGTCAGAAAAATATCTGTAGGTGTGTCTTACGCCGTCGAAAAATAATCAACGAAAGCATGATTGAGGTCTGCACCGTTATGGCCTGAGTAGTGTGAATCAAAAGAAAGTGCGCAGAAATAACAGGCTGGGCGGTAGTGAAGCGCAAGTTCAGGTGCAATGCGACAATTCACGTTCCACATTAATTTAAAAAAAAGATAGTACAAACAGCGGTTTATGGCAGCATTATGAGAACTCTGTAATGCTCGCTAAATGTCTGAGAATAAGGTCGGGACTGGTAGTTTATTGATCTCGAATAAGCATTTCATTAGGGAGAAAAAAAAATGCGAGACAGAAAGAGAACACGTAGGAATGTCCGAATAGAAAAGTTTCCGACTTGAACTCAGCACCAAGTTGTCAAAAAATAATGTTGAACATTCTTGTTTTCCCCAATAACTAGTGAAAAGGAGACTGTATCACAAATCAACAAACAATATCTTTATAGTTTTCACTTCAAGATTAAAATTAAGACTACTGCGCAGCGGATTCAAATGAACAACCACCATGATATGGCAGTATGTCGGTCAGAAATGCAGGTAACGCGAGTGTCAAGTGGAACGCATATGTAGACAATAAACTCGATGCTTCCGCCAGGACCGGAAAAAAAGTCTTTTTCAAGTTCATCCGTGGCAGATAGCACAATTGTTGTTTTCGAGATGGATTACTCATGAGGCGCACATTATTTGCACGAGACACTGAACTCCATAATTTTGGGGGTTACTAAAGTTTAATAATTATATTCTTAAACTAATAACCTTCCGGCACCCAATGAAACTTGCAAATCCTAGCCGGGGAGTTCTGACCGCGTATCTACCCGGAACTAATTCTCAGTATGACACCAGTTTCGAGATATTAATTCCCAAACTTTGCGAAGAAATACATTGGTGGTCCAGTGATCACTTGGTGTTTCAATGCATGTAACGTATTGTATTACAAAAGTAAGTGAACAACAGTCCATTTTTACCGCAGGTATCACGGCGCATATCTCGAAAACGGTGTGATCCACGAAATTGTTTTCAGTTGGATATCTTGTAAATCCTAATATGGCCTGCATAGTAATCAGTTAAAAAAACGAAATCGTTAATTTGCGTAATTAGTCAATTATGCATTTCAATTTCTCGTGCAGAGAATAAATATCCCCCTGTTTGAGTAATCCACGTGAAAAAATTTAAATGCGGCCAGATGCCACGGGCAATTTTTAAAACGTTTTGGCAGTTTTCCCATAAGCACCCAGTGTAAACAAATAGCAAGGGAAAGGCTGTTATACAACTTGTGTTGTCGTAACAATAATTTAGACCATCTGAATCCGAACAAGATTAGGTGTATGCTGTTCAAACACTTAAAAAAATGTTATAAAAGTACATGACTCGCAACATAAATATTCAGCCACATAGCCCCACATGCAAAGTTTAGTTTGGAAACATTCCAGGATCTCCATAGGCAGCAAACTTTCGAATTATTTGATAACCTAAGTCTGCACTTGGACGGAACCACGATGGGTCTATCGAATCGATCCGACTTACGTGGAAACGGTTTACTGCGCTGCATGCTATTTGAGCTACGGCTCCAGTGCACCAGCAATGGGTCCGTCCATCCGTCCGTCCGTCCGTTCCCTCGTTCGTTCGCTTCTATTACCACGTGTTTCGAGCCGCATTCTCTCCGTGAATTGATTCAAACAGGGCAGATAAAATAACAACGCAGAAGCTCGAAAAAAAAACAACTAACGGCAATCACCATAGAAATACGTTGCTTATAAGTGCCCTACATGAAGTGACGGTACATGCACACCGCGCATATAATTCATTCGATTCATCCGTCCAAGCTCCTCCTTCGCAGACGCAGCGTAGACAATGCGCGTTCCTCCTTTCTTTATTCCCCCCCCTTTTCAATACGGATGGGATTTCCGCAAATAATTAAATCACATACTGGAGTTTACGTGCGAGAACCAAGCCATGATTACGAGGCAAGCCTTATTGGCGGGCTCTGGGTTAATTTTGACCACGTGAGGTTATTTAATGGGCAGCCAATGCACGGTACTTCGGCTTTCCTGCATTTCGCCCCCCTGTGAAAAATGCGGCCGCCGCGGCCTGGATTTCATCCCGCGCCCTCGGGCTTGGCAGCGCAAACGCCATAGCCACTATATGCCACCACAGCTGGTGATTTCCGGTCTTGTGCCGCTCACTGATGGAGAGTGTAAAGTCAACCAAGAAGCTGGTCCTTTATCATAATTGTGACCGTCCTATAGCGGAGACATGTTTTCCACCGGGTATGCCATTCCTGCTCACTTGCTGAAGCAAGAGTATCAGGCTGTTAAGCCGGCCTCCGAGATTACGGGAGTTCTACGCGATCTCAGAGGCGATTCTCATGCGCTAGTTCATCGGAGCAGCAGCAACACGCTGCAGGAATTTGACGTTGGTATCTGCACTTCATTTCTCTGCTTCCTCTTATTAGTCTATAAGCGAGGTGCTGCGACCGTTCGTGTACGTATCTATATCTAGAAACAGAAGACTTGCCCCAAAAGAAGAAAAAAGGAATTAGTGCGACGTCTTTTATGGTTGTAGAGAAATTTTAGGTTCTTAACTCTGGTTTGAAGCTAATATGCTGCCAGGTAAAGGAAACCCAGAAGGCAATTCGGTGTACTAAACCATAGAGCGTCGCCCTGAATGACTGAACGCTAGTATAGCGGTGCATTTTTAAGTAGCGGCTCATCGCGCCATTGTTAACTCTGTAAAGATGTTGTTGAGACTGCAATATTGAATCTACGTAGTTGAAAATTTCCCACAACGGACCGAGGAGGCTGTCTTAGCCACACGTGTGAGCACTATCGAATTGTGGCCTCCGTTTAGCAGCCAGTAAGGTTTATCCTCTGCTTCCTCGAAATGATCTGGGACAGTGAATGCCCGAGTAACGGTGGCTCGAAGCGCTTGAAGCGCAATCCACGGTCACGAAAGACGGACAGATTGAGAGCGTGAAGAAAGCAGAAGCAGACACGTTGAGCCGCGCGTCACAGGCGAAAAATACGGAGCGTCTGACCCAGGGAGACGAACTTCGTTTTGCAACCGTGCCGTCGCTCGCGACATGTTATGTCGTGTTTAGGGGTTGGGAAATTCTCTTGAATGTGCTGCGCGATATCCGCCCCGTACTCTGGCCTTTCTGAGAAACCAGCACAACGTTAAGAAAAGAGAGAGGGGAACTCATCCGAAGGGAAATATTTACGCTTTGGTCATATTACAAAAGAGCAATGTGCTTTCTCCATATGAAAGAAAATGGGAACGGGTTGAGGGGAGGAGGCGTGGAAAGAAACTAGGGTTTCAGGCCGTGTTCGATTTGTAAATCACTAAAGACGGCGCAGATACAGTTTTCTGTAGCTGGCGCCATCTCGCAGTGCTTTTCTGGCCTTGACTCCAACGAGGTGCCGATGCGAGACACAGATATCTGAATCCGCGCACGTGTCCACGCATTCGGAGCGCACCCGCCTGCCGCGGCGGAATACGGTGGGTCACCTTGGCAGAGAGCATAGCTTCCTTGGGGGCCATTTACGATTCAGCAGTACGTGCGTGCTCGTTGGTGCGTGCGCGCGCGTGTGTGTTTGCGTGTCTCGCACGCGTGCGAGAGCGTGTGTGAGCGCGAGTGTTTGAGAGTGTTGCAATTTCGACGAACAGCCCACTTACAACACTTCCACGGAGATGGAAACGCCAAAACACTGAGGTTTTCGCTACGACCCGTCATCGCGTAAACGGAAAACAACTTTTCAAGGATAAATCAACACAACCATCGGTAGCCAAAGGCACTCCAGTTGTAACCGATGAGCCGCATACCAGGGACCCGTTGACCTTAGCCGGTTAGGACAGTTTAGCAAAGGAAAATAAGCACGTGCCAGTGGCGCAGCCAGAAATTTTGTTCGGGGGGGGGGGGGGGGGGGGGGGGGCTCAAGTTCCAACGCGGCCTTCTCCTTATAAAAGTTGTCGAGGCATCAAATACATGAACATTAACTGCATTGCCATTGCCAATGTCATTGTATATTAGATGCTGCAAACGAATTATTTAACGCTACGCACTGTCAAGACAAGTAAATTATGTATTTTTTCATAGAAGCATAGCTTCGTATGCCCCAAAAATTGTGGCAGGAATAGCTGATATCAATGCTTCCGCGTTTTTTTTTTTTGTCTATCTAATAACTAAAGAAAATATCACGTCAACTTTAGAACTATATCAGTTCAAAACCAGCAAAGCAGTGCATGCGGCTGATATGAAAAACGTAAAGGCCATAAAATTAACAAGTTGAGGACAAATATTTTAATGAATCTTTGTCATTCAACAGCCTTGTTTACATTTTGTACATATGCAACGGCCAGGGAAAAACCTCAATGACGCTGTCCTTCGTTGCAATGGATTGCGCAGGAGCAGATGTTACCGGTCGTATATTGTAATTGCACCGAAATTATAGTCGCAACAGTGAGTACATATAAAAAGCAGAAGTTCCGCAAAATATACATAAGAAATGCGAAGATAGAATGGAATATACAAATGCGAAGATAAACGGCAAGAAAGTGTCGCGTGAAACCAAGTTCGCTGCCTGTATACACAAAACATCGCAACAAGATATTTAAATGTACGTATAAGTCTGCAATAAATCTACTTATCTAAGGAAACGTCACTGTATTTAATGCGTCAAACAAGACAAATAAACATGTTGCGCAGTCACAGATAGTAAACTTCACGCATACGAGTATAAAGACAAGACGATCCAGGTAAGAACAAAACTATGATCTCAGAAATCGTGATATGCATTTGGGCCATGCTACGGTCGCGACAGCACCATGTGGCTAGAATAATAGAAAAAGAATGCAAAAATCAATGCGAAAATGTGTATTTTAACTGCCTGCACAGCGGCAACAATTATTCTGCACCCTAAATTAAAGAAGGCTATTGCTTCGTTTCAAAAAACCAGTAAAAACATGTAGCTAAAAAGGAAAGAAAAGGACAAACGAAAGCCACAGATGATGCGGCAAGTTGACTTACCCAACATCCGAGTGCGTTTTTGGGAAACGCCGCGAGTGGCGGGCTTTCAATGAGCAAGGTCAGTCAAAATTGGTTATTGATGTACCCGTAATTCTTGTATTCGCAGGATAATTGATCATCATGCTAACTGTTACAATAAACGGTGAAATTTCCTGTGGTTTTAAAAGCTAATGAACAGTCATACGTTTTCATAATTACGAGCATATATAGGAACGTGAAGGAACAGATATTTTTACATGCATTTATTCTTGCTGCTTCGCTATCTAAACGATAAACTTCACTCGGCGGGGAAGTTTAGCGAAGCGTTCAATAAATTCGGACACGTTGATGGCGACGTCTCTGTGGGCGTATAGAAGCGCCAGCATAACCATGCGTTCCTCAGACATTGTAGAGCGCAAGTGGGTTTTTTTTTTTTTTAGTAATCTCATGTTTGAAAATCTCTCTGCGCTGGCAGTGGCACTGGAAGGGTGACTAGAATCTGCAGCAGTTTGTACACATGTACATATAACTTGCAGTCTCAATAAGAGAGGGCATCTATTCCTGTGCTAAAACCTAAAAACACTTCTTCGGTATCGTTTCCTCAGCACCACGCTCAACAAGATAGACAGCCGTCCTCTCACGGAAGCCAGAATTCTTGGTCCTCGGTCCCAGCCGACGTCGGAACGAACTGCTTTAAAAGCGCTAGTACGCTTTTTAAAAGAAACAGGACTTAGTGAAAAGCTATAGAACGTGCGGACTGATACGTTTCTTTTTCTTTTCTTTTTAATCTTCTCTTGTTTTCTAATCTTTTCTGCCCTTACCCCATCCCCCTGGGCAGAGTAGCCAACAGGACACTTAACCTGGTTAACTCTCTGCCTTTCATCTCTTATTTTCCTTCCTTCCTTCCTTCCTTCCTTCCTTCCTTCCTTCCTTCCTTCCTTCCTTCCTTCCTTCCTTCCTTCCTTCCTTCCTTCCTTCCTTCCTTCCTTCCTTCCTTCCTTCCTTCCTTCCTTCCTTCCTTCCTTCCTTCGATATCGTTGACATCCTTGTTTAGGTACCTTGCACAAACAGCAAGCTGTTCGATTCCAGCAATATCCGTCGTTTCGTCAGCACGTATGGAGAAGCAGCCTGCAGCGTTTAAAGTTTGCATCTAGGCTTTCTTTGATAATTTCACCACAAATTTCTATAATTTGGTTTTGTACATCTGGTTTAAATACGAGCGATTACTGGGGCAACTTTCCAAATGGTTCTTCAGATTCTTCACAATCAGCTCGCATGCGAAGAAGCGCTTCGAAAATACCAGTATTTTCAGTGGGGGCTTTGCTTAAATCTATAGGACCACTGTCGCTATGGCCACGGAGAGCCACACCTTTTCGCCCGCAAAAAAGAACTGCCTCAATAATAGGCCGTTAACTTTCTCCTCTTTCCTCTTATTTTACTTTGCCTGCCCTGGTCCAGCTGATCAATCACATTGGGCACGCTTCCTGAAAATGTTTGGAGAAAATTATCAGCTGCCAGCTGACAGTCACGGTGTTATTTAGTATTTGTGTGCGTGTAGAATATTGCGAGCTCAGGCTTCCATTTCAGGAGCGGCTTGCACACGAGGGCTTCAGTGCGCGCATGTTGGCCCAAGTTTATAAAAACATTAAACTCATAAAGTTCGAGAACTGAAAATAGCACTCCTTTGGAAATGTCAGTGCACCTTTCGCGTCAAGAGTTTATGAGAACTTTATACCCATCAAGTTTCGGAATTGAAATCCATGCGCTCCGTAGATTCCGGGGCCGCTGCGAGATGCCGCGACGCGCCTGCTCGCTATCGAAAAGCCCTGGAAAATTTGTGCTTGGCTGGGGCTCCTTACGTTATGTGACTCCAGGTGCATGGGCGTTGCAACGAAATCCAGCCAGAGTTCGCAATTTTCGCGCCGAAATGTCTTGTCGAGCGTCAAAAAAACATGGTAGACAAAATCCAGAATGATTCCCGGCGCCGGTGGTTGTTTTGGTCGGCGGTGCATGACAGCACGAAAAAATTTCGGGGGGGGGGGGGGGGGGGGGGGCTGAAGCTTCATCAGCCCCCCCCCCCCCTCCCCCCTTGGCTACGCCTCTGGCACGTGCAGTACCAGAAGGGCTCTCTACAGCGGCGGAATTTTCTTTGGACTTTTAAAGTATCACACGGGAATGAGGAGACGTCAGCGTTGTCTGTACAAAGTAGGAGTATGATATTTTCGAAGAAATCAAGCTTGGCGCGAAAAGCGAGGACTTTAGTTGTTTCTCTGGCATGCTACTCATTTAATGTGACAGCAGCACACTCTCAAAGCGAACAGCAATCTGGTGCTGGTGATGTTGCGATAGTCCTCAGCTGTAGAACGTATACCAACTAATGTAGATAGGCGAAGAATCGTGTCTAGGCCACCAGTCTCCGGTTATTCCGAAAAAAATATTTAGTTTTGTTCGGCATATTAATGCTTGTTTAGTCCGCACACGCCACATTGACCTGGTGAAATTTCGCGGTTTTGTGACGTCGCCTGACAGACATGAGAGGTGGGCGCAGCTCAAACAATTTTGACTTGTAGCGGCGGGCTAATAACTAAGTAGGCGTAAAATTTGAAATACTTTTTACTTTTGTTTTGAGGAGGGGTGGGGCGAGGGGGCGACGGCATAATGATACATAATCAGTGTGTACACGTTATATCAGATGATGAGTGGTCACGTTTCTCGTGACTTCGCGTGACTTCGCGTGACAGTTAGGTTAAGTAGGCGTCTCCCGAAAATGTTTAACCATTTGAGGAAGGCGCCAATGGTGGAAATGGGACAGGGACAAATTGGAATACTATTACGTTTTAGGGCCCTAATGTATACGAGCGTTTTTTGCATTTCGCGCCCCATTGATATGCGGTGGCGACATCAATTATAGCTAGTCAATCTAGATCCCATAACAGCTATCGCTGCAAAATTACAACATAAAAAAGCGCACAAATGCAAATTGACTCCTGACGTTTCAATAGAAAGTGGCCCTGACGTTCACACAAGCGACTCCGCTTCGAACATCGCGCGACCTCGGCAGACGCGTTCGAGCATGTCTTCATTGAATGTGTCTCAATGTTGCATATATTAGCACTACCCTAATTAAAATTCAGTGATCGAGCATCGCTCGTTTGTCAAACGTTACGCAGGACATGTACGATACATCGAGTGATTTGCGTTTTCAGCGACATCTCACCTTGGTGGATCTAGTAGCGCAAGCTGGCTGCGTTTTGCGCTTACGCAATGACTCGAGCCTCGACGACGTATAGATGGCTCAAGTGAGGGTGCAACCTTCGCACTACACCATGCGAAGGCGCCCGCCTGGCCTTCGCTGTGGCCACAGCCCCTGAGATGTCGATTCTGTGAAAATGAAGCTTCCGCTAGGCGACCTTTGCCGCAAAACATGCCGGTAGCAGCAGTCCTTAGAGAGACGAATTAAGGGCAAACTATATTAAGATGCATGTTGTGCTTGTACCATCACAAACCCAGCTGAGCCCTCGAGATTAAAACGCACGAAGGTCAGGATAACATGATTCTATAGTTACCGGAAATTCACCGGAAATATTCCCAATGGCAGTGCCCCGGCCGGAATACCGCTGGTATTTCTTTCAGTGTTGCCTTGAACGCAAGTGCAGCGGGAAAGCGACGAGGACTACTGTCGTCATGGCGACGTAAGGGCTGCTGCGCATGCGCTCTGAACGTAGCGAAATCGGTCTATTGCCTTGATTATTTGTGCTCTGCGTGTGTGCGTGTGTGCGCGATGGAAATGTGCAAAAAATTATCTGTTTCTTTCGCACACTTCTGTATGCTGACCGCCTACTCGAGAAGTTTATTTTACACCTCGCTCGCTTGCCCCGATGGTACCTGAGCAAAAAAAAAATAATGTCATTAAACTGCACCTCTACTGACATTCTATTAAATGCAGCATGGAGTTAATGAAAACGCAACAGAATCTCAACGCTGACATTTTTCATGGAATAACGCCTCAATTTTCGCCATTCTCACCTTTTTAATGTCATGCATTGCCTCCTTTCCTTGTATAGTTTTGCTTTCTGGTTTATTTCGTTTTTTTTTCTCCACCCTCATTTACGTCTGATTAATGCCTGCTTCTTCATCTATAAGCAAAGTAGCTGCGCACAAACTCACATAAAAATGTGTATTTGCTTGCTTGCTTGCTGCCTACGTCATACATTTTGTGACATACAGAGCTTTTTCATTTCCTCTTCTGTTTACGTGGTCCAGTTGTCAAACAACGGTCACCGGTGAAAGATAAACAAGTACACGTGTCAGGATACTTGTTACCTTTTTGACCAAGAATGGTCAGTAACATACTGAGTGGTGCATACCCAATGCCCCAAGCTGTATATTCGCAAGTTTGGGCGACAGGAGATAGACACGTACATCGTACGGAAAAGAGGGCGAAGTTCCCAAAGAATGCTGATCGCAATAACATCTCATGGGTAACCTTCCTTCTTCCGAAGAGTCATCTGCTTACGTACTAAAAACGGTAAAGTTATTACAGCTTCGAAAATGTGTGTCGGCACTCCATTAGGCGCTGTGTGCTTTTAGTCACTACCACTTGTTGTGGTATAGCAAATGTATAGGGAATGTTGCCAGCGTGAGCATTTTTTTTTTGTTCAATACCACTTCCAGAATACCTTCAAGAGGATACGGCAAGGCGTGTGCGTTCCTTCTCATTGCTCTAGGAGAGAACTGGAAGCGCTCGTGGCGAAAGGCGAGTTGTGGTCACTTTTGCCAGTGAATGAGAGCTTCATGGTGTGCTTTCATTTTGTTTTTCTGGCTGCACTGCTCACGTTGCATCAGTTACCAGGCACGAGACACTTCTTCCGCGCTTAAAATAAATTGTAAAATTTATTGTCGTGCGCATGTTTGATCTAATTTAAGCTGACACAATCGATTTGCATGACGCAGCATGCAAAACGGTGTGAACTGCTCACATCACTTCATTTTTCTGCCTATCCATCTCGACTAGCATGCTAGACATGCCACCAGCCAAACCTCTACAGGATCCATTAGATCTGTCTCTCACTCTCTCTGCAATCAAATCTTCCTTCCTGTCATAATTCCTAAGTTAGAATTTACTGGCATAATAACTAACACATCTGCAAGGAAATACAGCAGATTGCAAACAACGTAATTGCATATTTTAAATATTTAGACAGTGCAGCCAAGGAAACCTCTCCACTTTTCCCTAAAGAACCTGTCCCTCCCTCTCTCTCTCTTACCTTTGTTTTCTATTTTCAGTGCTCAACGGGTCCAATACATCAGTCGCAGTGTCAGCGTGCCGCTCTCGGAGCGACTTCAGCATCACCCAAGTGCAGCTGGCAGTAATGTAAGTCCAACTTGTTCAACATCTCAGCTGTGACAGATACTCCGCTGAAGGGATCCGCTATCGCAGCTCTGGAAATCCGTGAAACGAGGGGGAAATGCGTCGCTGTCACGTTATGCTCCTTCAGCCGTGCCACAAAGAAACGAAAGTTCCAGATGCTTTCGGAGATAAGGCACGCATAAAGTGGGCAAGAATTTTTTTTTTTCCTCGCTTAGGCGAACTGAGCCTTGCGGTGGGCGCCCAGCGATGATTGAGATTTTTTGTAGGCACAGCTTTCTCACACGTTTGTTTTACCCTACACAGTATGGCGGACTTTCCGCTCAACATGCCGGTTCAAGCTAAGGTGGAGTGTACAACAGTGTAGCTCAGATTCATGAAAAAAAATATCGGTGAGTGTGGGGTGAGAAAACAAGTGACGGAAATGGTGGCATCCGCTCCTCACGCTTCCTATTTTCCACGTTTATAGGATAAACATATTGTACGATGAAACGGAAACCGCAACAACGTCACAGTCCTATGGCGATATCCCGCCTACCCTACCAAACGCGTAGCCATCTTTCGTCTGATCACATCCGCAAAGTTGGGGCGTTGTATATCAGCGGTGTGCTCGGCATCACCTTTCGATATCGGGGTATGAAGGCACAGCCACTAACGTGGACCCGTGGCTATAGTAACACACAGCTTGCTTGTCATGTCAGTGGTTTTATATTGCTGCGGCTTCATGCAGGCAGCCTACACCAGCGCACTTCGCTCGCGGCAGCTGCCTACGGAAAATATAAGTACTCGATGAAGCCCACAAACGCACGAACGCATTAGAACGCTCGTATAGATCTTCCTCGACGCTCAGGGGTGAGTGGCAAACCGCCATCATCATCATCACCACCACCAGTCTATATTTATGTGCACTGCAGGACGAAGGCCTCTCCCTGCGATCTCCAATTACCCCTGTCTTGCGCTAGCTGATTCCAACTTGCGCCTGCAAGTTTCCCAACTTCGTCACCCCACCTAGTTTTCTGCCGTCATCGAATGCGCTTCCCTTCTCTTGGTATCCATTCTGTAACCCTAATGGTCCACCGGTTATTCGTCTTACGCATTACATGGTAGCTTAACATGGTAGCTTAACAAAGCGTCGTTTATGCATTGACGCACAAAAATAACTGGAACGCCAATGCATTTCTCCGCAAAGTTAGGGAATTAATATTTCGAAAGTGGCGTCATCCTGAGAATTCGGTCCAAGTGGATCCACCTTGCGAACTGCATGGCTATAATTTGTAACTTGCAATATGTGCCCTAAAGTAATTAGTTGAAACCTAATTAGTGAGTTTTTATTAATTAGTCGATTATACATTTCAATTTGGTGTGCAAGTAATGTGCGCCTCTTCGAGTAGACCAGCCCATGAACTTGAATTGTGCTATCTACCACAGGCCACCTGTAACAATTCTTGAAAGTGTTCGTTGAAACACCCGGTATATAAATGGTGCCAAACAATGCCCCCTGCCGAATTCCTTGTCTAAACAACATATTATAGCGAATTATCTTTCTTTCTTGGCCGGAAAAGTCTGGCTTACTGAGCGAGGCAGCGTGCTCTGGTACCTTATTTTCCTTGAGGATGGGATGAAAAATATCGCATTCTTGCTTCAATTTCGTGTTTGATCAGGCACAGTTGACGATGTAAATGATTTAAAAAGGATTCGAAAACAAATCTGTACTTTCATGTAGCCAATATTCGATTAGAGGGCGGAAACGAACAGGAATATATTCGATTCGTTGTTCGCACGTTTTACAGCGAAGATTTTAAGGGCTCAGTCTTCCATTGTCGCGTCTGGATGTAGAAAAAACTCTCATTGGCCGTATATGCTGTATGTGCGAATGAAAGCGCGCGAGGGTCGCGCGCCTTCACGGGAAGCGCGGGAGCGCGGGAGGGAGGGGTTGCGGCTTCTGCTCTGCGAGCAACTCGTACTTTGCGCGGCACCGGGCGGTCGCGCGCACCGTATCGTGAAACCGACCTGCAACGGCTCCTACCTTTGTATGCGCCGTGCTTTCGCTGCTCAATTTCCGTTGAAGCGATAGATCGCATGAACCTTCGCTCGCTGCTGCTGGCGCGCTTGCTCACGCCCGCGTTTCGACAGCGGTTGCGTGCGGTCGCACAAACAACACGCAGAACTGTTGTCGACGGTGGCGGCGTTTTGCCTGCGTTCGCACCGAACGCGCGCGGCATTAGAGACGTGTTCATGAAGAGCGTGCCAACCTTTGCCGTACACCCTATGGTGGTGTACCGTAGCGACCATAAGGCCGTAGTCCCTGTGGTCACTAAATAAATGAAAACCACCGGATCATATGTATTTATCATTCTTTAATAGTTCAAATAACCAATTACACCATCACATCTTAATAGTCATAATTTGAAATACATAATTCCCATCATAGTACAGCACGCTGGTCTGCCATCTCAACCCCATTGGAAGGGCTGACAGTTTTAGATGTGAAGCAGCTTATGGTCGGGGCTATGTCACTCCCTCCCTCCCTCCGCCAGTGCGGCATCCACGCCCGCACTGCGCATGCGCATCCTCCTCCCCCTCCACAGTATATGTATGTATGTATGTATGTATGTATGTATGTATAGTATGTATAGTATATGTACGCCAAGCTGCGGCTTCCGGAAGCCGGCTTCTGCTTCCGGTTCCGCTTCCGTTTCCACTTCCGGTTCCGCTTCCGGTTCCGGAAGCCAGCTTCCGGCTTCCGGAGAACGCTTCCGGCGTTTTGCCCGAATGATCCCCCGGTGCTTCGGAGCTGCATACTCCGCTGGGGGCCACCACTGTAGCTCGCGGTATAATGACGCGCGCGCGCCCTCCGCTCCTCTCATTCTCCTCCCGGAACGCCGCGATGAGTGCCCCGGACAGCGCCAGCGTCAACGCCAGTGTCAGCGCCGTTGACAGCGCCGCGGAGAAGAGGGCTCGAGCCGCTGCCACGAAACGGCAGCGGCGACAGGCCGATCTGAAAACTAATAGGAACTTGAGTCGACCCCATGGCTGCTTCGCATACTACTCAGGGTTCCCCTACGGGTAGATGGGGTAATTATTTGAATACTAGCCCGCTTCTAAATTTTACTGATTCGTGGGGTTTAAGGTCCCTGAGCAAACCACATCCATCCTTGAGTTGTGATTATCACAAGCTGACAGAAGAAAAAAAATATCACAGCATATCCACGGGGTGAATGATGATGAGTGGGGCGAAGCTCCGGGGGATCATTCGGGTAAACCACAGCTACGGACGAGAGAGAAAGAGAGCGCGCGTCGGGAACGAGAGAGAAAGAGAGCGCGCGTCAGGAACGAACGCCCTTGTGCAATGCAGCGCCCCTAGCTACGGACAAGAAAGAAAAAGAGCACGCGTCGAGAACTGAGAGAAAGAGAACGCGCGTCGGGAACGAACGCCCTTGTGCACCGCAGCGCACCTAGCTACGGACGAGAGAGAAAAACGCCGGAAGCCCTCTCCGGAAGCCGGAAGCTGGCTTCCGGAACCAGAACCGGATGTGGAAAGGGAAGCGGAACCGGAAGTTGAACCGGAAGCGGAACCGGAACAGGAAACGGAAGCTGAAGTCGGCATATACATATATATGTATATATGTGTATACCATACATACATAGCGGTCTCCATGCCAACCAGAGCTACGGACACTTCATAAAACTACATGCGGCGTCTCTTTCACGTACGGACACACAACGCCATCTATTGAGCAATTCATAAACTAGAGGTGGCTACATACTACTACTACTACAGAGGAGGGAACGACCCACACCCTAAGGAGCTTCGCCCCTAAAAAAAGGAAGGAAAAGGAGGAACGTCTTTGCTGCAGGTGACTGGGGGCGTTCTCGGAATGCAGGAAGCATGCTGACGTGCTTATTTCAATCAGTATCGAAACGTCGTATTAGCGGTCATAGACAGAGAACGCGTGTGACGGTTGGCGTAGGAATTGTAGAAGACTTTGTGTAGTGTTTGCAAAGGTTTTCATTCAGTTTCTAAATTAATACCCTAGTTATGGCTGTAATAAAAAATGAAATTAGAAACAAAAATTTATCGGCCATTACAAAGGTGGTTGACCAGCGAAGCTGTGTTGGACGACACGGCAGTACGACTGCACGTACACCACAGTTACACGAAAATGTTTTCAACCCGCACACGTGCTACGAGAAGAATCGCGCCGCGTGAAGTCGTGATCTTTCCCCCGCATGCTTCCTATTATCATTAGGCATTATGAAGCTCATTGAAAACCTGAAGATTCCTAGTGCCCCCGGGCCAGATAACATCTCTGCCAATATACTAAAAGGTACGAACGAAATTTCCAGTCAAATATTACAAATAATTTTTACCCAGTCTATTACCGACAGCTCCCTTCCAAACGACTGAAAAATTAGTAAAGGGGTACCTGTATATAAGTCAGGCAGCCGCTCTGATCCTTCTAACTACCTTCCCATTTCTCTAACAAGCATTGTCTGTAAACTTCTAGAACATATATAATATATTCGCAAATAGCATGTCATCTTGGTCATCATTCCTTTTTTTTTCACAATCAACACGGTTTCCGGCCAGGTTTGTTATGCGATACACAGCTTTTCGAATTTGTTACTGAACTTCATCTGAACTTAGACTCATCACTTCAAACCGACGTCATCTACCTAGACTTTGCCAAAGCTTTCGACTGTGTTCCCCTCCAGCGACTTTTGGCCAAACTTTCATGCCTCGATCTCGACCCTCTCACGTTGTCATGGATTCATTGCTTTCTAACAAATCGCTTCCAGTACACAGCTGTCGGAAATCATTGCTCTGCCACTTCTAGCGTGATCTCCGGCGTACCATAGGGGTCCGTCCTCGGTCCCCTTCTCTTTCTCATCTTCATAAACGACCTTCCTAACGGCATTTCATCCTCTATCCGACTTTTCGCAGACGACTGCGTAATTTATCGTCGCATCACGAACCAAACCGACCATGCAGTGCTTCAACAAGGCCTACATTTAATAGAAACCTGGTGTTCCAATTCTCTAATGAAACTTAACATCCCCAAATGCAGAGTTATGCAGATCTCCCGTAAACGCTCTAACAAGGAATAACAGTACTCCTTAAACAGGACAACCCTATCCACCGTTGAATCATATCGTTATGTCGGTATCGCCATTAACAGCAAGTTGACCTGGACCGACCACATCACAAAATTGGCTACCGACACTACTAAATGACTTGGTTACGTCAGACGTACCCTCGCCCTGTGCCCCACATCCACACGAAAACTAGCTTATGAAACTTTCATTCCAAGTAAACATCAATACGCCTCAGCTACTTGGAGCCCGCACCAAGCTTACTTACTCAACACTTTAGAATCAATACAAAATCGTGCTGCTAGGTTGGTAACTTCCAGGTGCAGCCGTCAAGAAAGCGTCAGCGCGATTAAATCATCCTTAGGACTCGAACCATTGCTGTTGCGTCGGAAAATTGCAAAGCTGTGTCTTTTCCACCGACTATATTATAACTTCCCACAACTAAATGCAAAGCTTCTTGTTCCACCAACCCGTACATCTGGCCGCCTTTCTAACTCTTGCAGCATCCAGCGCTTGCATGGTTTAACACCTTCCTTTAATCAATCGCTTTTGCCTAGCGCCATCGCAGAGTGGAACAATTTACCAGATAGAGTGGTCAGCGAGCGTAACCTAATTATCTTTAAACAGCTGCTTACTGATCACCTCAAACTCTTCTTTTGAGATTGCCGTTTCACATTGGGGCTTTTTTTGCTGATTTCATATTGCACTGTATTCAGTGTGCCGCAAAGTTTTTCTTTTTTAGTTGCATTCTCAAAGAATCCACAGGCCGTGGGAAACTGTAACCATGTCTTTATTCCTATTCTTACCTTCTGTAAGAAGCTAGCGAGATTGCTCCTTTACAGCGTTGTTCGTTCCATGCTCGCCCGACGGTGGGCTGCGAACAGTGACGTGATTCATGCGCATATGGTAAGGATATCACAGTTCCTCTCTTGGACAATTCAGTTTCGGTTGTCGGGGTGAGGAGGAAGAGGAATAAACATTTGCTGTAGAACCAGCACTTTATGATGGCCGTGCCTAAGCCTCCCATGAAGGGACGTCGAGGGCTTGCCTCGCCGCCGCCTCAGGGGCGTGCTGAGTCGCCCAGGTTTGGTCGTCGAGGGCGGAGCTCAGCAGGGCCTCACGCAACCTCGACGAGATGGTCGTGGTGTTAATGTGTGTGTACTGTGCTGGGAACTCCCACAGCATATGCGGAAGCGTAGCCGGGTGAGTGCCACAGCACGGGCAGTTGGGGGTACTGTAAACTTCAGGGAATATAAGGTGGAGGCGGGCAGGTGAAGGGTACGTATTTGTTTGTAGCAGACGCAGGGTGGTAGCCTGCGTTTGAGGTGAGGTGGGGGGAAGGTTCGGCGACTGAGGTAAAATGCCTTAACGAGATTGTTATAAGCGGTCAGATTGTCCCTGGTGTCCAATTCGTCTCCAGTGTTTCCGGCGCTGTTGACTAGGCCTCGCGCAATGGAGTGGGTGACCTTGTTAATGTTGGGAAGGTGGGGGTGACAGGGTCTGCATGGGCCGGGATCCATGTGAGGGAGATCATGCTGTCTTTGGAGTGTGGTGCCTAGCGCAGGATGCGAAGAGCTTGAGGAGAAATACGGCCTTTGCTGAAGTTAGTGACGGCGGAGCGAGTGTCACACAAGATAGTGTGACAAGTGGGATCTAGAGTGGCCAGGGCGATGGGCACTCTAAATATTATATCCGGGATTATATTTCCTGCCTTCTTTTCTGTGCGATTCGAGACGGCAATTAAAGAAGACAGCAACCCTCATAGAGCATTCGTGGTTCCAATCGGCTGCCTTCCTAAACCAGTCAATTACAATAATTAATTCTCTATTTTTTTCGATTCACCTTAGCATGATGACTGTTCCAACTTGAACACAGATCAGAAAAAATCTTCCCCTAGTATATCTGTTTTTTTTTCTGAACTTTCTTAGTCCGTTTTCTCCAAACCGCCCAATTCTTGGCCCATCCCCCACGGTGGGTGCGTGTCATTTGTCATCATCATCAGCAGCAGCACGCAGTCGCGAGCCGCGCGGCGGAGCGAAGCCATCACTGCGCGTAGTCGCCTCCAATACCAAGGAGTACAGCACTTTGAGGACGAGTCTGTCCGCCTGTGCCGTCGTTTACCGCGGTGAGTGGCCGCTCGGAGAGGGCGACGAAGTCAAAGCGGGCTGTTGAAACAATACCGTATGTACTACGATGAGGGAAGCCCCGCAGGCGAGTCTCCACGGCATCAGCACTACGCGTTGTCGGGTGGCCAGCCCTCCAGGAGTCAAAGGTCGCCGGCTGCGGCTTCGCGACAGCACGCGCCCGAATCGCCACAGGAGCCGCTGTCAGCCGGCTCTCCGGGAGAAGGAGGTTACGACTTCTACGACTACCAGCCAGGCGGCGAGTCCAGGTACGGCACGCACGTACGCGACCCGTCAACCTTGTCGTCGGACTACGACATGACAGCTCACAGGCGTCGCTCCGGCGGCTGTCTCATCACGGGGTGGGCTTTCTGCATCGTGGGAGTCGCGATTCTCGCCATTCCCTTGGTGTTCTTGCTGCTTCCCTACATCAAGGCGAGCTTTTTCGCTGCCACGGAGGCGCCACCAGGCCACGTGTTGCCAAAAACCGATCGACCGCCTATGAAAACGGTTGCTCCTGACCAGTGCCCGCGGATGAATGCCAAAGTGCGCGACGCCGAGAAGATGTCGGATGTGCCCAGCGAGAGACTGTCGGCTGGTCCCAACGCTCCCCCCAACGGTCCGCAACCCGTATACTGTCTCTTCAATGTGAGTCGTTTCAGGCGGCCTAGCGGGTATTTCTTCCTAGCGCAGCATCTCCCGTTGGCCTTGTGCCCGAGTATCGTCTACTGGTCTTGGAGCCTGCCCGACGGAAACCTTACCAGCAGGGCGGAAGAATTCGACAAGAAATACGGACTCGCCGTCATCAAAGATGTCGCGCGGGTTCAGAGAGTCAACGTAGACGTGATCCTCACGCTCGGCGGCTACCCCGAAGACAGCGCCGATTTTCACAAGGTCGGCGAAAACGACAAAGTTCGACACCTGCTGGCGCAGGGCACGTACGACATGTACCGCAAGTACGACCTTTCCGGAGTCAACCTGCACTGGGTTCCGAACAAGGCCGCCTGCGAGTCCCCGTTCAAGGACCCCATACCGCGGCTGGTGGAGTTCATCGACAACCTCAGGCGCCTGGTGACGATGAACGCTCCGAGCGCCGCTTTCAAGGTCACCGCCATTGTAAACGTAGAAGACGTCTCCACGATGAAGTTTTTCCGCGTGCATCAGAGCAAGCTAAACGTGACCTTCTTCAAGATTCACCAGATGCCGCGCGGCAACAGCTTCTCGGATGACTACTGCAACAAATCCGTGCCTGTCTTCGCGTACCACATGGGGCTCGTCGCACCATTCTTTGGAACACCCCCGGTGCCAGGCAGCGTTCCCCCTTCGCAACCTCAGAAGTACGAAGGTCTCTGCGTCAGCATGTCGCTGGCGCTGTACGCCGGCAGTGAAGACGACACGGAACGACCCGCACCTCCGCAGCCCGTGTCCCAGACGCCGGGCCGCATGGCTCTTTTCGAGGTGTGCGACTTCAAGATCGAGTTCAAAGATTTCGTGAAGCCAGTTCCGGGCTGCTTGCTCAGGAGAACTTTGAGCCGCTACCTGAACGTCACGATCGCGCTCGACGACAGGTCAACGCTGCAGACCAAGATGTCCCAACTGGGCAAGCCGGAAGATCTTTGCGTCCTGCTGTACGACGTCGACTTTGACAACTACCGGGCGGGCTGCTCGCAGCGAGACGAGCGGTACGTAATGTTGCAGCACTTCTACAGCGCCAGGATCACGTCGAGCGCCTTTGACGTCACCGATCATCTGCCAAAGCAGAGCTAGGTCGTCTTCAAACCTAAAGGCGGACAATCCAATGGACGTTGCTGGGTACAAACGCACTAATTCCATCGTGCGCCATCGTCCTTCTTTTTTTTCTTATTCTAATATTTTTTTCTTTCTTGGCAACACTTTATAAACAAGTTTCATCTGCCTAATCAGGACACTTGAACCTGCAGCACTGACGTGAACTTGTAACGTTACCTTATTCGTTGTTACTGATTTGTTAGACTCTCCGATATCAGCAGTTACGCACAATTGTCGCACTTGGCGTTGCCCTATCGAAAGGCGGGTCATATCTGCCGATATTTTTAAATGTGTTTTGAAATGATTCCGTGTCGTTTTAAAGCGCTCTAAAAGTCCACTTTTCTGCAGGTATATCTGTTTGGCCCTCCTTTGTGATAATGTTCGAAGCCCCCAGGCCTGATATGTACTTTTTCTTTCGCTAGTTCTATAAACATATGATTTCAGTTTGAATTGATGAATATTTGTCAGCAGGGTGATGGCAGGGAAGAGACGTCGCGAGCAGGAAACGTCCGGGACGTATCTTTCTGAAAGCATCCGAAGAAAAGTACATGCAACACTACGCTCGTATACAGTTACATATAACGTGTCCTTTAAAGCGAAGCGTATTTCTCTGTTTACGTACACTCATTTTCGCACATGAATGCATTTAGATGTCAAGCGCTCAGTAGTGTTCAAGCATTATTTATACATCGCGACCACCATTTCACATGGATGTCGTGACGTTTGCTGATGTTCCACGACTATAGTGTTTTTGTTTACTCTGCTATCTCGCGAGCCAATGGCTTCTTCGACCCGTCGTTGTTTGTACAACCTGCTTGCTAAGGCCAACACCTCTTCTATATTGCGAATAAATAAGAACGCAACTGAACTCGTCTGAAACTGTCACCGATATTAACTCGTCCCCGACGAATAGTTCGCGACAGTGATGTCTTTCTTCCGGCCGTGCGACACCTCACAAGACATCAGCACACGCGTTTCTGGCGTTTCGCAGAACCTTGTGAGTGCGATTCTCGAAGACATGACAATGCCTCAGGAGACATTGTCATGTCTCTTGAGGCCTTCTTGGGTTAGAAGGCCAGAACAGATATGACAGACGCGCCGTGAGTTTGGCTGCACGAACGACGACACTAAATGAAACGCGCCCTCACGCTGCACTCAATCGGCACTGCAGCGAAGACAGGACGGCGTTCTGCCTTCCGCCACTGCCATGGATGAGCACAAGCGTTCCTGTTGCACAGCTGCGTCTATATTACCAACACCCCCTAGACTAGACTCTAGTCTAGGGGGTGTTCATACTACACCACCCGCCGTGCTGGCTCAGTCAGCCAAGGCGTTGCGCTGCTGAGCACGAGGTCGCAGGATCGAATCCCGGCAGCGGCGGTCGCATTTCGATGGAGGCGAAATGCAAAAACGCCCGCGTGCTTGCGTTGTATTGCACGTTAAAGAACCCCAGGTGGTCAAAATTAATCGGGAGCCCTCCACTACGGTGTGTCTCATAATCAGAACTTGTTTTGGCACGTAAAACCCCAGAAAGAAGAAGAATGTATACTACACTGTGGTGCGTACAGCGGTCTGAGCGACTCCACTGGTTAAACTAAAAGGCATACTTACCGATAAATGCCTGTGACCTCTACAAAAAATTTCTAAATACAAAAATATGAAAAAGCATTCAGCGAAAGAAAGACCGTGATAGTTCTCCTGGAAGAGATATACCTACACGTGAAATAAAAAATGAGAGCGAGAGAAATATAACTCACAAAGTAAACCGGAACTTTGGGCAAAAAAAAAAAACCGAGAACCAGCGCGTAAAATTCGCGTGCCAACAGCAGCGCCGTAACAGGCGTAACGTCCTCGCGGGCGGACAAGGCAGACCTTAGTAAGACATGCTTCCACTTCACGTGAGCAAATTGAACGCTCATCTTGAGGCACATGTGTACAACGCGTCACCTGACTGGGCACGTCCTTGGTTAACCTCCCTATGTTTCATTCTTAGTTTCTCTCTCTGATTGGGCACGAACGTGCTAGAACGTAAGAGAGTATGCGCGCCGCGGTATGCCCATTGCTATACGGATATAGCGTGGCCTAAAGCGCCGGGTGTGATACGAGCGTCAATACAGACCTGCGTCTGTCGTCGTTCAAGATAACGTACCATTTTAGTGTCATTCCTATAGGACGGTGTCAGAACATTTTACTGGGACACTAAAACAGCCGCAGTGCCTCATTGCCAGCACCGGTTCTCTTTAGGTGACGACTGACAGCTGGTCGGCCACATTTCGATGGGGGCGAAATGCAGAAAACACCCGTGTACTTAGATTTAGGTGCACGTTAAACAACCCCAGGTGGTCCAAATTAATCCGGAGTCCCCCACTACGGCGTGCCTCATAATCAGCTGGTGGCTTTGGCACGTAAAACCCCATAATTTTTACTATTTTTTTTTTTTTGGTAGCTAGTCAGCGGGCGGGCCTGGGCCGGTATGTTATAGCGATGCCTTTTCGAGCTTTTCGCGCTTGGTCAGTGGTCAGAGCGACGGTCCGCTCACGTTATCAACGGGATCAGCCGGCCGTGAGCGGTGGATGATAAGACTAGTATATAATAAGGCATCGCTACAAAATACCGGCCCTGATATTTCTGCACATGAATGTTCCATTTTTGACAAGACATACCACGTGTGCAGCCACTTCTTAAAAGTACTGGCCGAGTTATTCCACTCCCAATGACCCGAACGTTGTCGTACAACAAGCACGCCGCTACACGAAGACGTCATCTTCACTCGTTGAGGGGAAGACAGCATAAGGAGCCCTATAACGTAAAACTATTCTAATCTTTTTTTTATTCCAATCTTCTGACGTCAAACTTACGTAACCGCGGACGCAAGCACCGGGCAGTGACCCGCAGAGTTTTCTGAACCAAACGCTCTCCTCGTTTATATGTCACCTTTGTTCGCTTTCAAAATGAATAACCTACACTGAGCGATATTAGGGGCGAGGCACCAGCTCTGGTTGGCATGGAGACCGCTATGTACGTATGTATACGCATATATATATATATATATATATATATATATATATATAGTGTGTGTGTGTGTGTTTGTGTGTGTGTGTATAGTATATGTACGCCAAGCTACGGAAGCCGGAACCGGAAGCCGACTTCCGCTTCCGTTTCCACTTCCGGTTCCGCTTCCTCTTCCGGTTCCGGAAGCCAGCTTCCGGCTTCCGGAGAACGCCTTCCGGCGTTGTTCTCTCTCGTCCATAGTAGAGTGTACTAGACAATGGTCGAGTGGGCCGAACGGCGCTCTCCCGGTGAGGCGCCGCGTGTGGAAAAATTTTGCGAGGGCGCTGCGAGCGAACTGGATTGGGGCGGAGACGCGCTCCGCGGCATATTCAACGTACTTTCGCTGCGGGCGCCGAGGCCGATTGCGCATAGTACGCTCTTATAATAGTGCTTTATTTCAACTGCAAAATTATGTTTACACCATTTTGCCAAACATATATGTTTTAGGCATGGATTATAGAACGAGACGCCTTCAATTTTGCTGTCGTTGTCAAGCGCGTCGTCTGCTAGCGAGCGCGCGTTCGCTACGCGGACGCTGGCGGACGCCCAGTTTTTCTCGCAGAACGTCTCTGCAGTACATTTTTTTATGTTTTAGTTGCTTTGGTGCGTCCATGACTCTTGACGGCCGGTACCAAATGTAGTTTTAGCCAGGTGAACTGCTGTTTCTACCACTGTCTTCTAAAAGTAACTGGTATCTCTGCAACATGAAGCTACGTAAGAACATCTTATTATTGATGTGTCATTTTACGCGCGCTTCTCATTATGTGATATTGATCAGGGACAATGATCGCAGAAAATAATATTAGAGTGAAATAAACCAGGGTTATTAACTGCGGGGCGCGAAGAATGGCGAATGTATTTCTAGGCTATTAAATCAAAGGGTACATAGATATAATAGTCATGATATATGTGTAAGGGAAAAATAACAAATATGCTAAATGCACTAAAGTGAGAACTCCAGACCGGAACAAACGCACGTGTTTGCAGTAACAAACACACTTATTAGTGAATACTGTCCATAGAACTCTCATTCGCAAAAACCATCTCATATATATATATATATATATATATATATATATATATATATATATACGCAAGTGTTATTGATATACTGTACGACGCCGAATAGTAGTTTCCGTTCGAATGTAACGCATAACAGCACCATTGAAGTCTCAAAGGTAAGTGACCGATGCAAGCGGGGACTATTATTCCGAATGATTGTGCTTCCGGGGAGTCGTGGCTGTTGCGCAGAGGCGCAGTTCCTGAGAGAATTAACGCACGGGTGTTAATAAGTCCTGCTTAACAAGTTCCTAGTGTCATTCAATATAAACGCCCCCGTTTGGGGGCAGCCTGTAAATCTGTTAACTTAATTCAGGCAAGTAAAACTTTTTTTGACAGTCTCACCATGTTTACAACCCATTAAAACTGGGTGCCCCATGTGGTACCACACTTATCTTCAACGAACGCAACAGATCTGCACATATCTCGACGTGTATGTGAGGTATGCCGTTCCTTTAATTGTTTCATTATGGTCATTATGATAGTGCACCGGATAACTGAAAGCAGCCGTTTATAATATACAAGCTGCTGTGTTGAGTGGTCATACATTTCGGAACGGCATTACATTTATGTATGAAATATAGTATAAGCGTAACATGTTTTCCTCGGAAATCATACTCGAGAATAATTTACAACGATTTTGTTTACACCCCTAGAAAAAAGCCGAAGAACGCAGCCACGTGATTTTCTGTCTCTTTTTTTAATTTAAATAAATTCATGGCTCTACGTGGCAAAACCACGATATGATTATGAGCTTTAGTTTTCACCACCTGGGCTTCTTTAACGCGCACCTAAATAGAAGTACACGAGCGTTTTTTTTTTTTTTTTTTTCATTTCGCTCCCGTCGAATTCCGCGACCTGGATTGAACCCGCGGGTTCCATGGAGTTTAGCAGCCCAACGCCGTATATCCACTATATAGCCACTAATTAGGATACCGCGCCAGCTTTCTTTCCTTCTTTTTTTTTTTTGAAGTATTGACAGGAAAAAAAATTACACGTACGGCTTATACGGCCAAAGATGAGCATATAGAATGACCAACTAAAACTGTTTTCGGCGCGCGAGGTCCTACCGCAATAAATGGCCCCGTACCGATTACTCTGCATTCTGTTACGCGAGGAAGGCGGAAACTTGAATGGAATGTTGCGCTGCAGTTTACTCTTTTTTTATCTATAACAATGCTTCCCGTAAATCTGAGTACAAGGCGCCGGATGGGGCAGATATGCTGTATACTTGTTTCAAGCGGCAAGCAAGAAGGTTGCATGTGTTTCTCCGTCTGCGTTTCGCAAGACCTGCTGATGGAAAACTATATGCGCAAAAACACATCCGAGATATACATGCTGCTTGGAGAACGAGAAAAATATTTGTTCTACAACGGGAACCATACAATAACATAGTAGAAGGAAAGCCGATACTGCGGCCGCAATGCACGTGCATCACCGAGCGGCATTAAAAAAATAAAATAAAATAAAGAAGAAAAAGGAAGGAATTCATTCTTAAGGCATAAATACGTGTCATATGCAATTATGAACACCATTTGAGCGGTCTGAACGCAAATATCAGCGCGCGAAGTAGTACGAATGACCCCACCCAGCTGTATCGCCAGCAGTTTCCAACGGCGCGACCTTGATGCGGCCCAATCCACTTCGATCGCAGCGCCGCCACAGTATTTTTCCACATCGGGCGCCTCACTGCAAAGCATGCGCCGCCCAAGCTAGGTCACTCTACCCAAGCCGCTCGTCCCACTCGACCGTATTCTAGTACACTCTAGTCCATAGCTAGGGGCGCTCCGGTGCACAAAGGCGTAAAGCCCCTCAATGAATTGGCTGACAAGAGGCGATGAGCACGCCCAAGTGGAGAGGGCTTCGGGTGAGAGCCAGCGCAGTGAAAATACTTAACCGGATGAAGAGGGTGGTGCCGGCGTCTCCGTTTGGTCCGCTTCCCCTTACTTACAGTGTACTAGAATTACGAAAGATGTAATACATAAACAACCAACTCACCAGCTTAAATTGTGCAGCAGTGATACCTAAATATTTAATTTCGTGAATATATGGGACAACGTGAAAATGTCTAAGGCGCTGGACGTCTTACCTGCAAAAAAAAAAAAAAAACGAAGTGGTGGTTAAATTCGGCGCGGTGGTGCTGAGAACGCGGATGCGCGGTCGTTGTGGTGAAACCACACTGACCATTTTATCAATCAGCTGCAGAAAAAACTCGAGTGCCTCTTGCTACCGTGACTGCTGCGGCCGTATCAAGCCTTTAAAATAACAGCATGAATAGCAAGGCTAGTTCAACCGTGTCTCTGGCTCGAAACATCGCCAACCCTGTGTAGATCAGCCGCAACAATACTAATTTATTTCACTGCACACTGCGAAGGTGCACCAAAAGAACTTTCGAGCGCTGCACGTCGTGCATTTTACTTTTATACGGTGAAAACAGCAACACGCGATAGCTGTTTTACCGCGACGCATAGGAAAGTTTCAGGATGATGATGATGATGATGATGATGATGATGATTTATTGGCATCCCCTTTGAAACGGGGCGGCGACAAATAGTCACCTAGCCTGCTTGATTTAATCAGGTATACTATACATGTTCTTTATCTTGCATTTTTGTATACCTATCATTATTTTTCTTTTTCAAAAATTTACCTTGTACCGCTGCCTATGATTTTAAGAGATCAGGTCGCATCCATCTTTTCCCTACTTTTTTTCCACCAGTACTCTAATCGTCGTGACGCTGCGAACCGCTCCACCTGTCGGCGGCGACACGAAGTGCGTCAAGCTCTGCCGCGTTGTGAGCACACTACAACTCTTCTAGTACACTGTACCCTTACTGGTCTAAAATCGCGGCGGCGTCCAACGGAAGGTTAAGAATGCCGCTAAAACAGATCCTCAGCAAGGAAGAGTTGGCAAAGCGATGTCGTATACGAGCCGAAAGGGCTCGATAACGTTTTACTGCCACGCAAGAAGGTTTATTATACGCAAATAAATCCATGCTCACCTGCAGGTGCGAGTAGCAAGTAGGCTGAGCGATTGGCGGGCAGCCATCTTCTATTCTTTCGCAACGGGGCAGTCTCGGGCAATGTGCCGAACAAAATTCAGTTTTGTTCGGCACATTAATGCACCTTTAGCGTGTGCACGTCACTTTGACGCGGTGACTTTTCGCGGTTTTGTGACGTCACGTGACAGACAGGCAAAGTGGCGCAGCCCGAAAACTTTCCACCAATAGCAGAGGGCTAATGGCGAAAAGGCGTCGAATCAGGAATAATTATTTTTCTTTTGTTCGGTTTAATCACGCATAATCAGTGTGTACACGTCATATTAGATAAGGAGCTATCGCGCTTTTCGTGGCGTCGCTTGACAGACAGGCGGAGTTGGGGTTGGCCCGAAAAATCTTTGACCAATCGTGGAGGGCTGATGCAGAATTGAAATAGGAAAGTTTGGAATAGTTTTACATGATAGCGCCTAAAGTCCCCGTTTCTTCTCGACGAATGCAAAGTAGCAAGCCCTATGTGAATGCTGGGTGAGCGGCCTACTTCTGTACCTTCGTTCACGTTCTCTGTCTGTCTCTCTCTCACCTATAGGGCAAACCAGCCACGAGGAAATGATCATGTATTAATTGTGATAGCAAAGTTTGATATGGTCTCTCTTCTCTTACATGCTTCTTTATTTTCCCTAACAGCTGCATCTTCATCGTCTGGATCACGCTAATCGCCATCTCCACTTTGGTGCATTTCTACTGGAATAGAAAGGAGTCATCGACAAAGATCGCTGGTAGGAATCACCAGCGCCTTCTCTCTCTTTTTCTTTTTTTTTTCTTTCGTTGCCAATAGCTATATTTTCTTGGTGCCTGCTAACGCTTTCTGCAGCGAAACTGTGCAATTCATGCTACTTTATGCCCACAGTGCTTCCAGAGTCTAAAACAGGAAGAAAAAAAAATAGAAATGTATATTCGTGAAACGAGGCGCTTTGTATTTGCTTGGTCACAAGTAGCCACAACGTTTCTCTCGGCGGAAAATATTGGCGGAGACCAGAGCAGCCTTCGCGGTGCCTAAAGGCCACAGCTGTGGAACACGATGGTTGTGAATTGGCGAGCCTGAAAGCACGACCGTCCGCAGTTATGCAACTGACTTAGGAGGTAACTTCTTAAGAAATGACGCGAACGGTTGCGATTCACGAAAGTGACGCTCCTGCAATGAAGTGTTATTACGTTTTTCAATAGCTTTTTTTTTTTTTACATACCGGGTGGTTCAGCGAACACTGTCAAAAATTTTTAAAGGTTGCCTGTGGCATACAGCACAATTCTAATTCGTGAGCTGTGGCCTACTCGAAGAGGCGGACATTACTTGCACAAAAAACTTTAATGCATAATCGATTAATTAGCAAAATGCACTGATGACTGTATCCTTATGATCCATGTTGCACTTTACAAATTCTAGCCGTGGAGTTCGCAAGGCGGAGCCACTTGGAACGAATTCTGAGGATGACACCAGTTTCAAGATATAATTTCCTGAACTTTGCGGAGAAATGCATTGGCGTTCCAGTTACTTTTGTGCTTTAATGCATAAAACGACTTTTTCTTAAGAAAGTAACCGGGACGCCAATGCATTTCTCCGTAGTGTTTGGGAATTAATAAATCGAAACTGGTGTCATCGTGAGAATTCATTCCAAGTGGATCCACCTGGCAAACTCCACGGCTAGAATGTATAAATTGCAAGATGGGCCATAATTTAGTTTGTTAAAAACTTAATGAACGAAATTTTGTTAATCAGTCGATTATGCGTTTCAGTTTTTTTGTGCAAGTAATGTCCGCCTCTTCGAGTAGACCAGCTAGCTCATGGACTAGAATAGTGCTATCTGCCACAAGCAAAATTTAATAATGTTTGAAAGTGTTCGCTGAAACACCCTGTATTTGTAGCAATTATAGTGACAGCCAAGCGTCTCCCCTGTCTCTGAAGTGCTCGTATTTGCTTTTACAATGGCTGACAAGACAAAGAAAAAAGAAAACAAAGCTAATTTTCTTGCAGCCTGAACAATTTGAAATTTCTCTTGCAGAACGGGCGCTACCGCATTCGGCCGTTAAGTCTTTATTTGCGTAGGTCAGGTCTGGCTGGGTTACATCTTTGTTATTTTTTCAAACTACTTGAACGAACTGAGTTTTCTTTTTTTTTTTCTAACGTGTCACTGACTTACAAGATGATAGTTATGATCGAACATGATTGATCGAACAACTTTATTGAGAGCAGACGAAGTTGTTTATTCACCTTCCTTTACTGTAGAAAAAAATTTTTTGAAGTCAAATGTCGAGCAGCTAGAGCTTTCGCTAACATCGCCAGCCTTTATCTCCCTGGTGGAGTTCTCGCTGGGCTTCAGCCACAGGGATGCCTGTATTGCAGTTTACAAATTTATTAGGGACATAAAGTGACTATACCTTGTTAAATTTCCAAAACTGTTTATTTTGTCTTTTATTTTATTTCTTCAGTTCGAATTATTTAATCTCAATATTATTTTTTAGCTTTCTTCTCATTTCTAGTTTTTTTTCTCTCTCACCCATACTCTAATAATGGAAGTTTTAACTTTGTTATAGTACTACTCATGAAAAAAAGCACACTTATAGCCTGCCTGCTTCTTATCCTATCTGACGTATAGTGAGTAAGAGCCACTGCTTGAAAACAAAAGCAAAACAACGAGACATGAGGGCCCCGCGCTGCATTTCCAGATGTAGTGTGCACTGCGATAGTCAGCTTGCATTTGCGAATGCAGTTCAAAGAACGTCGCAAAGCAACGGTTTCTAAAGCTGTATCCCAGAGGGAACTCAGCATAGCCTTCTTCGATATACAGAAAGACAGGGATGGAGGAAGGTTGTAGTTTATGCGTTGAATGAAAGAGGCCTTCACTGCAGCACACATCTGCTGCACCACCTTCAGTGAGCACGCGCTCATTAAAGATGTAAGCTGTATGAAATTACGTTACAGACAGAACCATTGTGCGCTTTTACTTTTGGCAGTCTGTGAATTTATCGAAATTGTGGCGTTCGGGAGTTATCCGAGTTCTCGGTGGTTGTTGGAGGTAACATTGCTTTGCCATAAATGTACAACGTACTTTGGAAGAATGTACCGAGTACGTCATTGAGGGGAACTGGACAATAACGAAACTATAAGCAAGTAAACTTCCTCCTGCTTACGGGTTTCCGCCCGAACTGTTTCGTGTTACGTTCAGTGTTGCTGCATGTGGACCTCGTTGTGCGACCTGCTCGACCCCTGGTCAGCTCGTACGGTAGGACGACAGCCACGGAAAGGCGTTGGTTACGGGTTCGATCGCCTCACCGGGACAAAAATATATTTTTTTCAACTGCGAGGCTTCCTTTCGGAGAAAACCGTATGCGTTTTCATATTAGTTCGTACGTTATTTACACTTCTGCACAGCACGGGTCAAAGGTGTGTCCATTTCACAGGCTATTTACTCACGCCCACTTTCCCCACGACGTCACTCATAATACCGCTATTTGCCTCCCCTTCATTTTACCCCACCGCAGAGTGACAGGCTAGAGGAGTTTACGTCAGGCCGACCGCTTTGCCATTTCTTAAATACCTTCTCGCTCTCTCCCTCTCTCTGAGCAAGGCAGAAGTTTACATAACGATTGAGCTTTCAAACGATCAATTGTGGTCGGACAGTGAATGTCGGCGGAGCTAGAATTTCAACGAGAAGATTATCTTCGACAAGCGCAAGTTCACATGCGGAGGCGTTGGCTCCAGCGACATTCGTTGTTCTAGGCGGCGTTGCATGTAGGCTCCCTACGTTGTTCGACCGTGCCCATTTGTCTCTCTCTTGTTCTACTCTAGGTGGATGACGATTGCCCCTTCTATCAACTGAAGCATAAGTGCGTGTGCGCGTGACCGTTACAGTGGAGCTCTGTTACAGCCTGTACTCAACAAACATTCGCAGACGTCTACTGTTTTTTAAAAAAGCTTCTGTGTTTGGAGGGGTTCTTAGAGTGAGCTGTGTGTTGGTTGTATCAGTAAACGTAAATTGGAAAGCATTTCAGCGCAAGCAGACAGGTAAAAGAGGCGGGCCGTGGTGTTTACGTCTTCTTTTTGTCCGTGCCTGCTCACGCTAAAATACTGTTCAAATTATCGGGATGTTGTTGGGACGAGATTCATCCTACGCATTTCCACGCAGGAGGTCTTGTCTCTTAATCGCTGGCACGCCTTTTTTTCTTCCTCCTTGGCTCCTTCCTCGCAGATTCGTGCCACCGTAAGTTGACGCTGTCCATCTCTGCCGTGACGAGCATCAAGCGTCTGCTGCTGGTCCGCCAGGAGAAGCACATGTGCGCCGTGCAGCCGCTCAAGACGGTCAGCCTGCTCTGGATCGTCCTCGGCATGACATACAGGGCCCGGTTACTGGAACACGGTACGGTTGTGTCTCTACATCAGCAAAGAAAAGCCTAAATAAACATGCAGCGCATACCGCTTCCTTAGCACTACAACAGGCACTTATCGATGCTTGGGAAACCAAAGAGCGCACTGCTAATTTCTTTCTCGCAGCTTTCCACTTTACGCCCTGTAAAGAAATAAAAAAAGAGAGAAGGAAGGAGAAGAAATAAAAATCTAGTTGATGTACATTATTCGCTCGACGATTACTGGAATCCGCAAGAGCGGTCGTTTACTCCCACCTACTGTCTTCTGCTTGACAAAAATACACCGAACAAATGGCCAACGCTCCACCCAGTCTCACCACTCCACTAACCGCACGCAAATTCGCCTAACAAAGAACCGACGACCGCAACCACCGAACATGTAATACAATCAATGTCTCTGTAAAGGTATTTTATTTTACTTAAGCACGCGCTACTCAAGTTCAAAGTTAGGAACGCTGCTCCTTCAGTCCTGTGTCAAACGTCTGACGTCTGCATTCCTTGTCGGGTACGTCGTGCTCTACACGAAGTGGCGCGCTCAAAGCGATCGTTTCATGCGGTCCCACAAAATTTGAGACCGTTGGCAGCACTATAATAACGTGACTATAGTCACGTAATTATAGTGTAGTCAACGGTTTCATATTTGTGGTATACCACGGCGCTTTCGCTCGTGTTACATTCGCTGATCCGTTGCTGCGGCGACTGTCTTTTTTTTTTTTTTTTTACAGGCGAGCACGAGGTGGACAGGCAATGGCGGCACGGCACCCTTCACACGCTCGCTGCCAGTTCAGACCTGGCGTACACCACGGTGATCCTGCTCAGGTACCCATTCGACCAATTCTTTTGTCCTCCTCCCGCTGTTTATGTGAAAGAGCCCCCTCACATTGCAAACAAACAAGCGATGTGCACAGATCACGCCATAACGATCGTATCTGCCAGATATTACGCACATGCGCGCCACGAAAACAGCTAAAACTCAAACGAAAAGGCGCGAGGTTCTTAATCTCAGACCAGCTACTCTGCTCACCAACCGACACAACATCATAACTGCCCGTTACAACGTCGTGGATCCCGCCAGCAGCGACTCGAATACCACTACCGGGAACAAACGCAGAGCGTGCCAAAACCACCGCCAGAAATGTGCCTCACTTCATTGAAAGGAAGAGATGAAAGGAAGAGACGGAGCTTTCAACGTAATTGTCAAGTGGGCCATCACTTTCAATAACGTAGGGGAAACATTTTGTTCCCCGACGTTGGTAGAGTAAATGTGAGAGAGCTTCGCATTTGGTGAGCGCATATAGATACTACAGCCGCTCACAATATCACGTTGACAATATTTCTTTGCTTTTACCTCCACTATTACTCATTGTGTTTCTTTTTCAACTCTTGCGGTAGAACACTCTCTGGACTGCACTTTGCAACTTCCAGGGTATAGCCAATATTTCCGACAGCCTTGGATTTGGCACTGCTGAGCGTAGGCGCGAATACTGAATTTCTATATGTCGCTTTTTGTCGGGCACATGTGCAGTTCGTTGCACGATGCATCAAGTGCGCCATTGTTTTGCACATCCGAACTTTTAAAACAAAGTGCTGCGGCAAGTGAGCAGAAGATTTTACCCAAAGATCCGTCGCGAAGAGCAAATAATGACTTACGGTAAAGTACGATCGCAACCAGTCGAAACAGCATTATGTTGTAGTTTCTGCCGTGTACATTTTGATAGCGAATAAACGAGGCTACGTGCCGTTCTGCGGAGCAAGAATTAAATGTAGGAAAATTTACTGGTCAATTGTTTCAAAAGCAATATACGACCGCTCATTCCAGCGTTGTTATCAGAAATGTAACCACTGAGCACGAGGTCGCGGGATCATATACCGGCCGCGGCGGCCGCATTTCGATGGAGGCGAAATGAAAAAACGCCCGTATGCTTGCGGTGTAGCGCGCTTTAAAGAACCCCAGGTGGTCAAAATTAATCCGGAGCCCTCCACTACGGCTCGCCTCATAATCAGAACTGGTTTTGGCACGTAAAACCCCACAAAGAAGAAGAGGAATAAGGATTGTAACCATCAAAGTGGTGAACGGCGTTAGGAGAAAAATCCTTGAAAGTCCACACGTGAATGAAGAACATCTGAATCTATTTTTATACATTGTCACTTTTGTTCGCTGCACTTAACTTCTTGCCGTTGACGGCAAGAAGTTGTCGCCCATGCTGTCGCTCATTCAGTCTCGCCTACGAGACAATCGGGAACAAGGGTTTATGCTATTTTCACACAAATCATCGGCTGTTGACATCTTCAAGGCAGCCGCATTCGCCCTCGGAAACAGCCACCGTCGGCGCTCTTTGTCTTGCCACTGTCTAGGACTCCAGGCGGTCGCTTGTGCATGGGGGTCGGCTCCGGCGAGGCACACGTGGAAATGTCTCGATAGTTTGGAGACACAACACGATGATACAAGGGACAAAGCCAATGACGTTAAGGAGAAAATTGCTGGCTCTCCCGTAATCGAGAGTAGATGGAAGCATGAAATGGCTACCATACCATATCTTTTGCTGCCTGTAATGCCGCCGCCTTCAACCGCGTTTCTTCTTGCAACAGTCCAACGAGCTCAGCGTCTGTCGCCACTTTTTCTTCTTGTCACATAGAAGTGGTCGGCTGCAAATGTGCGGCCTTAGGTCCTCTGTATCTGCCCTTTGAACGTCGCTATTGGAAATGACAAATAAAACTTCAGCGTACTAGAAGTTACAGCTTGAGTGTGAGTGATATTGTGAAGAAACATTAGGAAGAACTCGGAAGCAATGTTTTTGTAAGTTGTTTGGAGATTAACCGGCTTATGTAATGCAGTCCTGCACAAAGGGTTAGGGGCCAGAGACCGCATTTCCTTAAGTTTTGGCCCGGACGAACTCGTTTTGTTATCGCAAATTGCCGGCATGTTCTCGTTTTGAGTGCCCGGATGACGGCTCTGGCTTTTAGCTCAAGGTCACTTGAAGGACGCCGACAACGGGAGCTCAACCTCTTTGCACCAGGAGGCCGAAATAAACAGAGAGGCACCTAGGACGTACGCACACGTACAGTCGTGGACACAAATTAACGCATTCAACTTAATTATTATAGTTGTTTGTAGAAGCACCTTGTCACAAAGAATTGTAAGAGCGCCTTCGTCACCCTCCGCTGCAACGAGAGGTCGAGTCGGCATTCTAAAGCCGGTCCTTTCTTGAAGGGATCTCTCATCAACGCCAGCTAGCACATGCAGTCGCGAGCGTTCGCGTCTGCACGCTGCGTGGAGGACACTCACAAAGAAGGTGCTCAGATGTCAACTGTTATGAAACTTCACTTTGGCTGAATTTGTTATAACTGGACAGTATGCTATATCGAAACAATGTTGGCAAGGGCTGGTAGTCGCCTAATGTTCTTATAAAAGCCTTCGAATATTTCCGAGGCAGACGACGCTTGCGTCACGTGATTATCGAATAACAAGCGCCTCTCAGATTTTCAGCATGCCGCGGGCACCGTTTATCTGAGATGTCGAGTCATGCGTCATTTCCGGCGAGTGGTAATGGCGACAGTTTTTCCAGCTTCGGTATCAAAAACTAGCTTTTTTTTTTGCTAACTCATCTTGGCACATCCACCCGTATTTCAAGCCTCAAGTATTCCATGGAGGCTGGTCGTTATGTAAAGTATCTTAAAATTGGTTTTTCCGGTGGTCCGAAATTTCGTTTCGTTGCAATCCGCATTAAAGGCGCTCCTTGCGACTACAGTATAGTCACACGCAACATTTTCTGCCATCACTGCACCCAAGCACACGTGCGCAAAAAACACACATTCACACGGAACTACGCACATCCACACAGGCAGCGCACACACACAAACACAACAGTGCGGGCGTACTACGTGCATCACGTTTACCTGTGTTCACGTCTGCCTCGTCCTTCTTGTCCAACGCAGTGGATACGCAGCGGCCAACACTGTCCTCGAGCTGCACAGGCTTAAAGTTGGCTTCGTCAGAAGACTGCTAGCCGTCCACTGCTTAAAGAGCAGGTGAGCCTACCGTCGACTTGTTTGACTCAACAGCGAACTAAGCAAACTTCACTTACGACGCCCTCGTCTTGAAGGTATAGCAGTTCGTCAGCCTGCCATGTGAAAATCGCGGTATAACGTACTATTGTTAATCAAAAGTATACGAGACGTAAGACCTGCAAGAAAAGCTAATATTTCCGCACTCTGAGGCACACAGCCTGGGGTTCATATTTGCAGCTTCCTCTGTTGTACATACGGCGCACATACGCTCATTATGGAAGGCGCCGGGAATAAGGTTGTTGGTTGAAAACATCGACAACGTCAATGCCAACCGCGACGTCGAAACGGCAACGCCGCTTAGTGTACACGGTAGCTCACAGTATTCACTGGCGCCAAGTGCCGATATAGTAGTATTGCAAATGTGCAGCTAAAATGAAAACTGCTCAAATATTTTAGGTGGCAGTGCTTCATTTTGCTCATCACATCAGTTGTAGAAGTTTCGGCCTCGAGGTCTCTTCGTCTTATTTTGACTGGTTTAATGCTCAAGAATACGTACCAACTGACCCGGATCGCAACTCTACTGCAATGCTTCTCTTTGAAAGTTCCATGCGGGGCATTCAAAACGAGTCATCGTGCCTTAAAAGCATGAAGCCTTTAACAGAGCAACAGCCGCATCAATTGCCGCCTAAATGTTGAGTGGTGACTTCAAATGTGAAGCTCATCCGAAATCCCACGCTACAGTCACGTCAAGCATGTAGGTGCTTCGAGGTTATCCTATTGCACGATGCAAACAAAAAAAATGGAACTGTTCCACGTAAAGCAAGGAAAAATGAAGATGTGCAAATATTATCTGAATAAAATATATTATATCTAAAGTATTCAATGGCCACGAACAAAAAGAGATTAGCATAGCCATTTGGTCAAACAATTACCATTAAAGGTTTTAAAAAGCTATGTTCTTACCTAATTAAGTATAGCCTACATAGTGAAGGGGAGTCTTAAAATGTTAAAGTCGGTCAATGTACGCAGTTCTATTTTAAGAATATGCATGACCATGTCATACAGAAAGGAGATTGCGTACATCACAAACAACAAAGGTCAGAGCTTCCCTATTTAACACTACCCTTCCTGTACCATCAAAAATTCTAATTCCCTTTCAAGTGGTATAATGCATATTTGTTTTTGTTTTTATTGATACTTTATATAATAAGCCTGTGTGCAACCGCACCCTTGCCCCCTAAAAAACCGCCTTAACCGCTGGAGTCTCTTCGATATCCACGTAGTGGATGGACGCCTTTGAGAAAAAAGCAGCCGACCAAGACAAACAAATAAGATTCCGGTCTTCATTGTAGGAGAATGCTGCTGTCGCACTAAATGAGTTCAAAGCCGAAGGAATCGCTCAAGTCTGCTGTCATTCTTTTTTTTTCATTCCACCTTCATTTCGATGCAACCGCGGCGACCGCAAATCGAACTTGCGACCTCGTGTGGAGCAGCAATATACGCCACAACCACTGAACCACTCTAGCGGTGTTGTATACGTTTTCGAGCTCCGATTCCTTTCGCATTAAAAGCGAATGTCATGGGCAGAAAACAAACGTATGTATGCATAAGTGGCAACTTTTCATACATCACAATAGCTTTGAAACGTACACAAAACATCAACGCAACTTACGACTTAGCTAACGTCGTTATCCAAATCGCGGCGCCTTGAACAAAGTCTATGCGCAAAAGAAAAAAAAATTCTGGCTGGTTAAAAGTTTTCTTCACAAACAAGCGGTTCTTTCCGAGAGCCGCATACAGCAGATAGCGAATCATTGAAAGGAACAGCAGCACAAACAAACAGTGGAAATAACAAAGAAACACTACAGCGTACGCTTCCTACGGATGCCCGCTGGGCAAGTACGAAAACAAGCTCTTGGTGTAACTTGCAAAGCAAACGAGGGCAACTGAACAGTGTAAGTTGCCGATGGGCTAGCAGGTTAAAAGATTATACTGATAAGACATTATGTACGTTTTATTTTTGTGTTCAGTAAAGGTGCCGGACCTTGAAACCCCAGAAACATTACTGGCAAGCCAAACAATAATTTACTGTAGTGGCTTTTCTAAGAAACAGTTTTGGTTTCGCTTCTCAGGATGTTTACGTGTCGTGTCGCAGAATCTCGCGGCATGGTAGCAACACTATACCCTGCTTGCTCGGTCAGCTATCTATCATAGAGAAATAAATTCAACTTCTTTCTCTGTGTGTATATCTACGCTTGTGTGCTCATTGCGCTCGAGGCGCGCGAGCAAGCCGAACGCGAGGTCGCGTGTTTCACTCCAGGCCGCGGCAGCACCATTTCCATTACGGCGTGATGCAAAAGTTTGTGTGTATACTTTGCTTTGTAATTGCGTTAAAGAAACGCCAGGGGGCGGTCGAAATGAATCCTGACCCCTGAGCTCCGCGCAACATCCCCTCCTCATAGGCCCATTCTGCCGCTCCTGAACGTGTAACATCCAGATTGCGCAATTTGTTGATATCCCCACTACAACTCGCCTCGCCATCCTAAAGCGCACGTTCAGAAGCAACAGGAACAATTGTCTCGAATGGGCAGCAGCACCGGTAAATGCATTCCCGGGCGCACCGTCACCGCGATCTATAGATAGGAGTGAAGAGGATGTACATACAAGGAGCAAAGTAGTGAATCATTTGGTGAACAAACGGCGTGCGGTTCCTCTGGCGCGAGCCGTGCACTCTGCCGGTGCCAAGTGATCACGTGGTCCTTTCGCAGGCTGACCGCGTCAGCTCTCTTCACCTTGGGTGCGTTCGTGCTGTACCCGCTGTTCGTGGACGGCCCAGCCGCCGACCGGGTGCTGCCGCTCCTCAGCGACGTCTGCCGGCGACGATGGGGTTTCGTGGTCGTGCACCTCAACAACTTGCAGGGACACGGCGATGTGGTGAGTGAGCGCGTTGATGCTAAACTTCCAGGCGGTTACTTTATCGTGTTGCATAGATGTGTGCTTCGTGACGTGGACGTATACTGCAGTACCGGAAAATCGTAAGCTCGAAGAAAAGCTCAGCTTCGTTATAGTGCTAAGTTAGTCACATCTTTATTCAATCGATAGAATAGAAGCGCTGCGAAGGCGAGATCTTGAGTCGTTTTTGATAAATCGCAATTCATCGGAAATCTACTCGCTTTGCACTGGGCCATTGTCTTTGTTAAGGAAGAGGTGTACGGAAACGTGTGCGTAACCATTTAGTCGCAGCCGGCATCTTTAGGACGGCAATTAAGAGGAACGACGTCGATCAATGCCATGCTGGGAAAGTTCGGCATTCCTTGTAGTTGAACACCACGTCGCAACACGTCATGCTGTCGCGCTGTGCCATCCAGTATGTCGGCGTAAGCACGCCTGCCGTGTGCCAAATCTCTTCGATTACACGTAGAAATATAACGCACGTTTTCATAATGTGATAGTGATGCTACTGGTACTATACTGGTATATATCTATACTATATATATCCACATTCTCATATTCGTATACTCTGATAATATGATTCTCATATTCGGATTGAAAATATAGGAATAAGCCCTTGCCCGCGCAATATCGCTGCTTAGATTCTGTGAGCATCCGCATGAAGCTTATCTAAAAAATTAAACAATTTCGTAAATCGTTCATGATCAACATGGACCAAGTAGCCGGACTTGCAGCATCCGGAGCACAAATGGAAAGGTAGAGCGAAGACTCAAACGGCAATGCTTATACTCTGAGATCATTGCTGCGAAAGAAGAGATTAACCGTGGTCAGCAGCATCGACATTGTAACGTTTTATAGCAATACAATTGGCCAGGAACGTCTAGGGAAAGCTTAAACGAGTTCAGTTATTATAAATTCCAGCCGGCCTTCCCGGCAGGTTGAGCAATGTTCAATATTTAGCAAAATGCGGCGCACCATGAGGCTAATTTTAGATCACCGGAAGACAGTTCATAAGCAATGCGAGATCAATCGGACGGCGGAATAGCTAACCAATCACTGGCTTGTCTCCAAATTCACGAAGGCAATTCGACATCGAAAGAAAAGTGATCAGCGGCCACGAGACATGTATACATGCCAGCAATAAAGGACTCCTTCGAAGAACGCCCACCGCATGTGTTATCTATTTCGCTCTCTGTTCTTCCTGTGAGCGAAAAACGCCGGCTCTCTGGGGGGACTCCTACTATCACGGCCCTCTTTTGCTACTGCCAGAACAGTCATTGACGGCGCCATTTAGCCTGCAGTAGGCAGCTGCTGGGACCGTGACTGCTCAAATGTAGGGATGTGGGAATAGTCATTTGCGGGACCGGATGGAATATGAATCGAGTAGTTCTAAAAGCGAATCGAATCAAATATCGACTAGGTTTCGTATATTATTCGAAAAATGAATGACTAATTGATGTAAACCAGTTTTCCCATCCTGTATATTCAGGACGTTAGGGAATTCATCCCTTTATATTGCACGTCCTGAAGCGTTCTTCATTGAAACCACAAATGGGGCAAATCATACTCTCATCAAAGCATAAAGAGAACGTGGTGGGGTAGGGAATGGAGTCTCGCTGGACGCGCGATACCGTCAGTAGTCATCGGCACGCCCAGGGGGCGGTGGGGAACCCAGCCACCCACCCCTGGCCCCTCGGGATCCCCTAGTGGAGTCAAGTCTCAGAAGTATACGGCAGATTCGTCAAAACATCCTGTCGAAGACTCATCATCTGACGTGTTACGAACAACAACAACAAAAAAACTAAATAAAAAGTGCCCATGTGTGAATCTTATTACCACTCATGCACATGTGCTGTGTGCCTGATTGATAATAGGGCTCACACTGTGTGCTCTATATACCTGCCTCTGAGAAAGGACTCTCTAATTGTAAGCAGCAGATATTCGGAACGACGTCTAAAGTGGAAATGGTGCTTGAATCGGACCGTACTATTTCTCGTGCCTCAAAATCGCCCTAAAGTGTTTCGAAAGCAAGCCTAAATGATCGCTGAAGCGTTTGACCAGTTTTTTTGGAGAGAAAGAAATGGCTCAAAATCGCGAAAGCGAGCCAAATACGCTCGGTATAGCGCACATACTAGGCGTGACGCCCACTCGTCGTTGTGTCAGTGTTACAAATTGCGTCCAGACGCAAAAGCGATTGCCCACGCACCAGTCGAGGTCGCCCGTATGCGACTTGGAGCGCGTACATAGTTATAATCGTAGGCGATTTACCTTCACTGTGGTGGCTGGGACCTTGCATAGCTGCGCGCGAAAATAGTCCCCACTTTTTTTTAACTCTTCTTGCGTAACTACCGTGCCAATAAGGATAACCAAGATAGTTCGGATTACTTCTCGCTACAGCTGTTTCACTGTCGTCCAGTCCCGTCCGCCCGTTCGCTGTTAGTCTGTTCCTTCATTGTTGTCTGCGTACGCCCGCACGTCCATATTTATTTCAAGTTTCCTTTCTCTCTATCCGTTACTTTCTCGGCTCATGCGACCATCTAACAACTTGTCGGTCTTTCTTTCGCATCTTATTTATTTCCCTTTAACTCGCATTGGATTCCTGAGGTCTCCGTGAGGTCTGGCTTGGTTATGAATTCCTCGCCGAAATCGTGCACAATATTGCGCAGAAGCTCGCGTCGCTTAGCAGACGTCGTCCGGATTTGGTATGCAAACTCTGAATTAACCGTGAGAATACGATGTTCTGATTGTTGTACTTGTACTACTCAAGACGCGTTTTGTCCCCCATTTTTCTCTCTCTTCGCGATGTACTTCGCCAAAGCACTCAACACCTTTCACGCTTGGTCACAAAAGTCATCTTGCTGTACCATAAGTCTCCTGTGCAGTATAGTCTACACCTAAATCGTATTCTCATCACGTGCACTCCCCTCGCAAAATATGTACAGAGGTACGATGCCATTCGCGTACTATAGCGTACACGGGCATCTAAACATCGATGCCACATAGCAGTGGTTCCTAAACTTTAAGCTGTCACTGACTCCTTTGACCATGGTCCTTGAGAACTCTTGTTCTGTGTGTGCTTATTCGGGAAAGTACTCCTCATACGTAGGGTAACTGCAACAACAACACGCTAGATTTGGTGCATACGTCTGTGCAGCATTTTGGATGCATTCTATTTAATTAACACGCGCTGATTATTTGGAATAACCATTCGCTTTTCAAGTGGGGATGCCGTTCGTCACGTTCGAAGCTAAGTTCACTTCTCTGTGATTCGTATTTGCCGTTTCAGCTTTTGTCTAGGTCATTGTGAAGAACACATCATCATAAAAATTCACCGCTACTTGTAGGCCGCTCCCTGATTTCAGGGTTCTCGTCAGTGGAGCGTCCGCAGATCATTCTCTGCACACATTTACGAATGGTGTCTCGAGGACACCTGTCTATTTCACAATCCCGCGGACAGTCCCGGCGTGAGGTAACACAGGGACGTCAGAAAGTAAAGAAGAGTGCCGCAGACTAACGACCGAAAGTTATTGAAAGAGCGCAGGAACTAATTTAAGAATGGACAATGTCGAAAACTTGCATAACAGGAAAATAACTGCTGGCAACGTATCAAAAAGATATTCCTGTCCCAGGCTCGTGCACATGGGGCAGAAAATTCTATTTCTTTTTTTTTTCTTGCATAAGGTGATCGACGGCACGTTCACGCAGGAGCTGCCATTCTTGTGTATCCTTGTTGTCCATCGATAACTTCCTGCATGCCTTCAATGCATGTCAGTTGTTAGTCAGCGGCATTGTTATCGGTAGTCTGTCGTCCCTGCGTTACGTATACGCTGGCCGAACCAGTCGACACGCGCCAACTACTCCCGCAAAATACCGTGTTGCCGCCCCTACAGGCCTGCGTGTGGCCGTTTCTTGGGCACTAATACCTACATACGACCGGCCTATACCATCTATGTAGGGATTCAGAATGGGTATATAAGTATATAGGAGCTGCTTTGCCTCTACAGACAACGATGTTTTTCCGAGTTTCGTAGTGCCCAAATCAGCCCACAGAGTGTTTTATAACCTCGTGAAACGAGCGAAGCGTACGTATCCTTGAACAACAAAACCGTAAACCGTCCAACGAACGGTCACCCAGTACCAGTCTGACGGTAACGAACATTCCCGCTCGTATCCAGCCAGCCTCAGTTATTTCCATATCTGTTCCCCTTCATCTTATTTTCTCTTTTATCCAGTGTAGGGTAGCCAACCAGGCTCAGTTCTGGTTAAGCTCCATGTATTTCCTTTATCTCTATATATATCAGCCCATAGTTCAATTGTGTTTACCGCTCGGCTCAAACCTTTCAAGTTCTTATGACATTTTGCCGCGTTTGTCGGCGACCGTTCGCGGAAAAGTAAGTTCGCGTCAGTATGAGTATAAGCCGGAGTCCAAGCAAGATCTCGAACGCCGTTCCTGATTCTTTTTTTATCTTTCTTTGCGGGTGCGTTAGTGCCGTCCTTGAACGCATGATTTAGAAGACGGCGGTTTCTCGCTTCCTTTCGGGCGCACGCGTGTAAGGCGGCAACGTACACCAATGTAGTATATATAAGAAATCCAAAGACTTATTATTGCCGCCTAACGTGTTTTTAGAGTACCAGGAAACGCACAACAAACGATGATGCCATACGAAGCCACTTCTTGAGAACCAAATATAGTTGCTGCTAAATAACTGCGTACTCGCGAAACCTAAAAATACTCGGGTTTATTGTTGTGGCGTACGTCGAACCTTATAAACACTTCGTTTTAGCTTGTAGCAGTCCGGCGCTGTATCAATTGTCTTGGGTGCGCTGTGATTGAAACTGCATTTCAAGGACGACGAGATAACAATAGCCAAGAAACGCATATAAACTATTTCAATTAGCATCGGCATCGGTGTAGTTTTCCCAGATGTTATTTTACAGGTGCGCAGCTCGGTCTCACGGTTCATCCTCCACTCGGCATTATAAAGGAGAAAAATTCATAACTCATCAACCGCGAAAGTGGTCCGATTCTGCGCTTTTTATTGCGATTAGCATTATTTGCTTACTTAGGGCATTCTTAATCTATCTATCTATCTATCTATCTATCTATCTATCTATCTATCTATCTATCTATCTTTAATCTGCCTATCTATCTATCCATCTATCTATCTATCTTCCGATCTGTCTGTCTATCTATCTATCTATCTATCTACCGATCTGTCTATCTGTTCTATCTATTTATCAATCTTACGCCGGCCAATTGGCCCAAGTAGTCCGCTAGCTCGGGCCTCTCGTGGTCGTGGTATGTGCTCGTGGTCGCGATGACGTCGTGGTCGTTGCATCATCCGACTACTGTCGTTCCGCTGTCGTCACGCCTTTTACGCCGACCCAGTGTACAAAGTTGTCTAATGGCTTGGCTCACTCTCGTTAGGACTCTCGCTATGCCATCGCTGCCACGCCATCCTCCTCACGCAATCAACGTCACACCGTTGCCTTCATGCCGTCGCCGTCCCTCTGTCGTCTGACCTACGTCATCACTTCACCAACATCATTCCGTAGACGTCATGCGATCATCGTCATACCGCGTTCGACCTTCCAATGACGTCATTAGTTATTCGTCGTTCTATCGTAATCATGTTATCGTCATTCAATAGGTAATTATGCCCCAGTCGTCACGCCTTCGTCGTCATATACAGTTGCCACCATGCATTTTCGTCGTACACTCGTCGTTATGCCATCGTCATCATTTTAGAATCGTTATCTCATCGTCGTCATCATGCCGAGATCATAGCGTCTTCGTCGTTCCATCGATGAAGTTCTTTCGTCCTCATCCCTGCGTCGCCGTCATGTAGTCGCTTCTCATGCGCTCATGCTCATGGCCTACTTTGGCAAGTAAGTATCATAGCAAAGTGGGCCGATACCGGAGACCGCGTGTGTTGCATGTAGCCGAAACAAGGAAGTCTCAGAATGACAGCTACAGATTCTAAACAAACGCGTCTTCAATGATATGGTGCGCCACTTCATTGCTCGAATGCTTACCGCATTACCACAGCTCATTACCATAGCTTTGGCGCTCTTTGGCCATACCTCGCACTTGCACCAATAACATCTAATAATCATCATCATAACCGCATTACCGTTGACAGTCAATGTTAGATGGGTTCTGCCGGAATTTTCTTTAAAGGGTCATCATCATCATATTCAGCCTAAATTTATGTCCACTGCAGGACGAAGGCCTCTCCCTGCGATCTCCAATTACCCCCGTCTTGCGCTAGCTGATTCCAACTTGCTCCTGCAAATTTTCTAACTTTATCTCCCTACCTAATTGTCTGCGGTCCTCGACTGAGCTTCCCTTCTTTTGGTATCCATTCTCTAACTCTAATGGTCCACCAGTTATCCATCCTACGCATTACATGGCCTGCCCAGCTCCATTTTTTCCTCTTAATGTCAACTAGAATATCGGCTATCCCCGTTTGTTTTCTGATCCACACCGCTCTCTTCCTGTCTCTTAACGTTAGCCTTTTTGTGCGGTCCTTAACTTGTTCTCGAGTTTCTTCGTTAACCTCCAAGTTTCTACCCCATATGCTAGCACCGGTAGAATGCAATGATTGTACACTTTTTTTTCAACTACAGTGGTAAGCTCCCAGTCAGGATTTGGCAATGCCTGCCGTATGCACTCCAACCCAATTTTATTCTCCTGTAAATTTCTTTCTCATTATCAGGGTCCCCTGTGAGTAATTGACCTAGATCAACGTACTCCTTTACAGACTCTAGAGGCTGACTGGCGATCCTGAATTATTGTTCCCTTGCCAGGCTATTGAGCATTATCTTTGTCTTCTACATATTAATCTTCAACCCCACTCTTGCACTTTCTCAGCTAAGGTTCTCAATCATGTATTCGTCCCCATTGTTGCTGAATAGGACAATGTCATCTGCAAACCGAAGGTTGCTGAGATATTCGCCATTGATCCTCACTCTAAATCTTCCCAGTTTAAGAGCTTGAATGCTTCTTCTGAGCATGCAGTGAATAGCATTGGAGAGATTGTGTCTCCTTGCCTGGCCCCTTTCTTGAGGTATCTTTCTACTTTTATTGTGGAGAACCAAGGTTGCTGCGCAATATTTGCAGATATTTCTCAAGATACTCACGTATGCCTCCTGTACTCCTTGATTACGTAGAACTACTTACATAGTCGCAAAGTGAGAATTAGCGTGTATTGCTGCGATATTGCTTAGGCAATAAAGTCATCTATGGGTTCTCCCTGCTGGCTTGGGCGAACGCTCCGTGTCCTATGCCAGGTATACGCTCTCCAGCCTGTACTGGTAGTTGTTTTCGCATCGCGCGGTCTATTTAGAATGATGTGGCGTAGTCGACGTTGTAAATGGTTCTGCGAGACATAGTGAAGTGACTTAACTTGGCATGGCAAGTTTCTGCTGCCGGTGAGGCGGATGTGTTCGCGTTGGTTTGAGTCTACAATGAGTCTCGCAGACTAGTTGCGTATTTAAAAAAAAAACGTATCGCGAGTGCGCCGTTACTGGCCTTTAATTCTAAGCTGTGGTTTAGCAGTAATTAGCATTGAAGAAACATGCACAACGATCGTCATAGCGTGGACACGGTTCTGCTGAGACAAGTGCTGCTGCTTACTTTAACAACCATTATAATTGCCATCTATAGATGCATTACGTGACTACCCATTTTGTTGGACGCGGTTTCCCCCCACGTATAAAATAGTTTTTGGTAGTAATAACAGCACACCTATTCTCTCTCCTATTCTCACTCCCTGTCCTTTACTCCCATTTCGTCCCTCCCCTCGGTTGGCCGCCGTTGAGGTGTCTGCTGCAGTGCCGTCACGGGCGATGTTCCTTCGCTTCCTCCTTCCCGTCGCTAGTATAATAAAACAACCAATTTTGAACGCAATGCAGTACAGTGACATTATATGACATTTGACGCTCCATGGGCTTTCTTCTTTTGCTTGTGTGTGTGCGTGTGTGTGTGTGTGGGGGGGGGGGGGGGGGTGCGTGCGTGCGTGCGTGTGTGTGCGTGTGCGTGCGTGCGTGCGCGCTCTCGCGCGAGCGCAAGCAACACACATTTTCTTGCGTATCCAGTGGCGCTTCTTCCAAAGCTGCTGTCAAATATGGTTGCTATGTTTATGTGACGCTGTAGTGTATTATTTTGCCAGTGGCTGGTTTATTCTTTTTTTTTTCCTTCTCTGAGGCATGACGTTTATGTGCGGCGCTTTATGCTCTCTTTCACCATGGCGGCAGTGCTACCATCCGTTGTGGTTCATATCCTGCGAGATGCAGATATTCGTCGCCCTCTCCGGCATCGTCGTTCTCATAAGAAGGTGAGACCCGCGGCTCGAAACTTTCACGCCGAGATCAGTAACGAAAGCATCACAGTACCAAGGCGTGACATAGCGCACAGGAACTACCATATTCAATTCCGAAACAACAGGTGTGTATAAAGTACACTCGACAGAGCTTCGCGCAATTGACATTGTGCTTGTAAATTACAAACAACACACCTAAAACGCAGAGCGTGTGGCACATTTCCCCAGTGTTTTCGTCAACATTGTAAAAACTGCAGGAAATATTTCTTTAGTTTTGCACTATTTATTGGCAAGTCCTGTCGCTTATGTGCCCTTGTTTCGAAAGGTTAATTTGCTGCTTGGTCCGAAATGATCTGCTTACCTTGACTGCCCTGTTCGTCCACTACCCACTTTTCAGGCTTCACTCGGAATTTATTTTGGGCGGGGCAATTGCTTTATGTACAGCGGGAGCAATGTCTAAAGACAATGGTACTAGCAAAAAAAAAAAAACTTGAAAACCCTTCAGCCCAGCCGTTCGACGTTGAATTATTTCTGCGCACACAGGCGGAGTTGGCTGTACCGCTTGATTTCACCCTGTGGGTCTAGGCTGCGAACCAAGAAGAAACTGCTGCAGAACCGATCCCGCGATTGACTGTCGACGATGATGCGCTAGCATTGAATCGATACAACGACACAACGTATTGCCACCGTCGAAACGAGTTATGTATCGGGCGTGTACTGCAGCGCGTGTGTCACGTGTGTTCGCGATATGCTGAGACTGGCCGCACCGCCATTTCGCAGTCTGGTCAGCTGGCAGCATAGAGATTCATACAATCGCTAGAGGGAACTGTTACTATAGTGTCTACGGCAGCTCCGAGCAGGGCATTTGAGCCAGCATGGCAACGATGGGTAGTACATGGGTTTGCCTGAACTTCGTCCGTCTGGCTTAAAATGTATTCGTGACTTTGCAAAGTGATCATTTTTAAGGAAGTATTTTGTTATAATTAATTAAATACACACTAGTCCGACGGCAGGATTCGAACACAGGAGCAATATGCACGGAAGTCCGATATAGAAACCATTATGCCACGGACGCATGGACAACCGGTAACACTGCAATTAGAAAGATTATGCGTGCTCGCAGAGTCCTATTACCCTCTGCATTAAAAAATATAAATTGCTTTGAAATGCAGGCTAATTTAGGCCCACATAGATGAATTAGTAAACAGCTGTACGAAGTAAGGATAGTATAGTTCTATCGTCCGCGCAAGCTTCTGAACATACGCTAACTAAATTAACGAGCATGGTGTCACGCGCACACAAGCAAGCATGAACACATCTCACTCGATGACTGCGGAAACTCGCTGTCAAAACGCTGGAGTGAGGAAGCGCGGCGGCGGCAGCGAGCGAATTGACCTTCGTGCTTCCTCCCGCTTCAACGCAATTTAAGTGGCGAAAACACAGGCACACGAAGCTATATCAGCACTCGGCGCACTCTGTCCGCATCGCAGATCGTTTTCAACATAAGGACCGCGCGGCCGCGCCATAGGCAGCAGCCGCCGCAGTAGAACACCCCCCCCCCCCACCTTCCTCCCCCCGGTGCCTTGCGCGCAATGGAAGGCGGTGCGCTTCCTCCCTTGCGCGCGCGATATTGAGCCGCCATCGTCAGCTCACACTCGCACGCTTTCACTCGCACATACAGGATACGGCACGCGGCGACAATGTTACCACCCTTGGAATTTATCCCGAACATCACGGCGACGGAGACGCCATAGGCAGAAATTCACCTGCAGCGTCCACATAATTGCTATCGCAATAAAATTTTGCTCGCTGCAAGCTTATTCGAAATTATTTCTAAAGCAGTCGTGCTCACTTGAACCTTAAACATATTTACGTTGGTCAGGTCATAACCTTGACCACCACGCGATGCAGCGCTAGCGCTGCAACGAGCTTCAGTATAAACTCACCCTACACCTGCCCAACTCCTAACACACGAGTTAAACATTCCTCCTACTACGTGACTTTGCAGATTCAAGAGAACATCGTGCATCTTTCTCACTTTCATCGGCATCGTCGCACTTGCAGCTGTGTCTGCCGCAGTGGGCGTCAGAGGATACCAGCCTCCCGTTGCCATCCACAGCAGGTATCGTTTCAGCTCTTCATCTTTTGGGGAAAATAAAGTCGTTTCGCCCAGCGTACTGCAACAAAGCGCTACGGGTGAGGAGTCGGCTACGTGAAGGCGAAGGGTACCGCTCAAAGGCACAGAAGAACAACGTTAAGTTGATGCTGTGTCACATACAATCACAGAAATGGCCTCGAAACCAAGCAGCTTTCTTTACCGCGTTCCATGGCCGTGGCATGAAAATTGCGCAATTTCTCCCGGACCTCAGTGCATTTCCGCATCCTTCGACGTAAGCATTGTCGCATAACCTGCAGCATGCGCTGGATGGCTTGGTTTCCACAACGATCGCATTTTCCGGAATTCGCAGGAACGGCGCAACGCACCGTTAGTAATGCTGCAAACCAGGACGGTGCGCTGACTATCCATTGACGTGCAATGATACGGCAAACCACTATGCCTTAAGCGGTCAACCAGTATACTCTAAGTTTGATGGCCGCTGATCCACGGATTCGTTGCCACTACACACCTTGAGAGAAAGCATCTCCATAAGCGGATGCCGTATAATTATGTCCTAATGTGAATATATATACTAGAATGAGTGGAAGAAACGTTGCCAGATTGTGCAGAGTCAGGTGCACAGTGTGCAACCCTACGTCGTGTTTTAGAAACGCGTGTAATGTGGTTGATTTTGATCCCTTTGAATGCCAAGATCTCTTTTTTTTGTTTGTTTCGCTTTCCTATTGCAATGCCAACAAATGTTAAATTAAATTCTTGGGTTTTGCGCACCAGAACCGCGATCTGATTATGAGGCACGCCATAGGGGGACTCCCGATTAATTTCGAAAACATGGGGTTCCTTAAGTGGCACTCAACGCACGGTACACGGGTGCTTTCGCGTTTCGGCCTCATCCCAGCTGGGATTTGATCCCGCGACCTCGTGCTTAGTAACGCATTGTGCAACAAATCATTAAGCCTCATAAATAAAAACAAATGTATTTAAGCATTTGATTCGCTTTTCCGTGCCGTGTGCACACTGAACTCGTACTGGTTCTGTGCAGCCAGAATCGCCGCATGATCTTATGCCGTCTTATCACATTATTTACATCTAATCACTGTTTCATATAGAGGTTCTGCTTTGTAAATAATCGGTTTGCTATGTAGTTAAAATTTTACTGATGACGAGTGGCTGGCAGTCTAACGCCATTAAACTGTTTCTGTAAAACCTTCTATCAGCACCGGACCGCGTTTACTATCGAAAGAGATGCAAACACCATCGTCGAGATGCCCACAAAGAACACTGCAGACCGTAGCATCGCTGTCAATCAAGTGCGAAACGCGCCGCGTATGCAGTGCCTGACCTTGCTTGGCGTTTTCGTGCTCATGTTGCAGGGAATACGTGAGGACGCTTAGCGAAGTTGTGTACCTGCCGTTTCTACACGCTCCGGCATTCATCATCGGCGTTCTGTTCAACAACTGGATAACCAGGGTGTGCAGAGTGAGCATTTCTAAGGTGAGACGTCGTCGCCTGTGGTTCCCCTTTTGTTTGACAGCTACAAAGCGCGCAAGAAATTGTGAATAAATGATTAAACATGTAACCTCCTAAGACCACTTGTACGATTTATTGCAGATTGCCTTCAAAAAAATTTTTTTTGAATAGGAAGGGAACACTCAAACTATTAATTCTGGATATGAAGTCGGGTGCCTGTGTGGAACTGTACAGACGTAGTTTACTCATATTCTTCTCAGGCTGTTTCGATAAATCTGACTCTAAATTGATGTAGACCTCCGTGTTGTCAATGACGGTGGAAAACAAGCATAATGTGTGTTTCGAATTATTTGAGATTACGTGAAAATCCTGGATGCAGCAGCAACATCACAATGCACTGCACATAGTTCCATTATCATCCTTGCGTTTAGGGAATGAAATGCAGTTTTTATCATAGCAAACATGAAGAGATGGTTACTTCTACGTACAAGGAGATGCAGCTTTTTACATTTTATCGTGGTGTTTAAATAAAAAAAATTTCGCGTTCCTAACATCCTTTCTTTTCGTCGCTCCTCCGTTACTTTAGTGACATCAAAGCGAGTTCTCTCCAATCGCGCGCCGCTCTTTCCGCCTCCGCTGCTGCGCCATTTCCTCCTCTAGTCTTTTACACTCCTGCGCCATGCATCCTGTTACTCTCTCCACCTCTAAAGCGATAAACACCAACCATACAAAATGAATGAGGTAGATGGCATCACATCAACTGAACTGCAGCACATGGAGCAATTAAGCGTTATGGCACTGAACCGGTACCGAATCGATGCCCCACGTTTTTGTTACAACTTGTGTGCTACGGTGGTGTCATCGCCGGCTGGACGAATGTTTTTTTTTTTTTTCGAACTTTCCCGGTCGTTTCAATGTAAAGATTAAATTAAATTCTGGTATTTTACGTGTCAAACTACGTTTCATGGTAGTCTATCACAAACGTAAACCGTGTCTTCCAGCCATTTTTTTAGTAAGCGTGCACCACCGTGTTTCCTGTAACGTCTCCCCCTAGCGCTTGGGTCCGCGGTACTGCGCACGCGCAGGCCGGTCTACGCGTGCGCAATACCGCGGCCCCAAGCGCTAGGGGGCCCCTACGCTTGCGTCCCCCTAGTCTAAAATTCTGTACTATCTCTTCACCCTGGGTTGGGAGTTGCGGCCATTACACTCCAGGAGCAAGAATACCTGGCGGCGTACATAATATCCGACATCATGCAAGTACACTGAAAGAGGTGTGGACTGAGGTCCACTGCTCAATAATTCAGTGAGCAAGAATAAGGTTTCATCCTACTGTCGATGTATCCGGTGCCGAGTCACGCGAAATCTCGCGTACGGGATCGTAGTTATTCTTCCGGAATACAGTACCTGGTTTGCGCGCTCGCTGTCAATATGGATTAGGCGGCTGAATCGTGCGCGAAATATTGATTTTACAGTGTCTTCGTGTATACACAACTATGAAGAAGTGGCAGGTTTACTCACGGAGTTCCTTGAGCAAGGTTGCGAATTGCACTCGCTGACTGTTCACCGATAAGGCAGCCAGCGCAGAAAGACTCAAGCGATGACGGCTTCCGTTTCTGCCTCAAATCTGCGCTAGTTTCCTTAGTATTCTTCGACCACGAATGATGCGAACAAACAAAACTTGCCGCAGTGCCTGCGTTGCGTTTTCTGGCTCCTCTCGGCCATCGGACTGGTCTGGGGCGCCCTCTATCCCTGCATCTGGACATCCTGGGTTCCCGTCCCGACGGCAGCGGCCTCGGTGCTGTTCATCGTGGGCCTTCGGCTGGTCTGGTGCGTGGCCATCGCCTACGTGCTGTGGACTGCCACAACGTGGAAATCTGGTACGCATGCTACATGCGACGCATCAAGAACCGCTTCCACTGCTGCGCTCTATTAAGCGGGTTGAATAAAACGCTTCGAATACAAATTGGTTAAAGTACGTACGCCGTACCTCTTCGAGTCGCGGACGACAGCTTACTGTTCTCCTTGAAAAGGAAAAATCTAGAATCACGTACTACATTTCAGGAGTGTGCGATTGAAACTTTGAGTATAACAAAAAAAAAACTTGAGAAATAAACTATATAACAACCTCGCAACGAGCCATGCAACAGAAAATGGTAGCTGTAACCTTAGGAAAAGTGTGTAGCCAATATTCTTAATGAGGTTAAGCGGAAGGATTGGAGTTGGCCGGGTCACGTATAATGCGCAGAGAAGGTAACAGAATGAGTGCAAAGAGAGGCAAAGCAGAGCCAAGAGTGCTGGCAAGCCGACATTGGAGAAACACCAGACAAAGCATGGAGTTTGCTGGCGCAAAACATGGTAAATAGGGTAACACTGAGAAGGGAGATTCAAGTTTGCGTTTATTGATTATAGATAAGATCGCAGGATGTACGAATGGGAGTACAATATACAGGAAGAGGTCCAGTAGTGAAAGACTGTAATGACACTTCTTGTTATAATCTAGGTAATTAAGAGTAAAATAAAAACACATGCATTGCGAAACATTGAAAAGTAGCATGCCTGTTGCTGCAAGGAGCTTCGACGTAACATCAGAAAGACGAAAAAATCCCTAGTAAAAACTATTTTCTATCATTCTCACAAGAAAAAATTAACACTGCTACACCAGCCTTATACGAAAACCAATACTTACTAATAAAGTAAAACGTAATATATTGCATGACCCGTGTTAGAAATACACTTCACCTTTAGATAAAAACACACAAATGAGTTCTATTTAAGTCTATAAGATGAAAGGGAAGGCATTGATCATATAAAGGGAGGGGCAAGGACGTAATATATTGACACTTAAAAAGAAAAATATTTCGTCATGCCGTGAATATGAGGTGAAATATTTTGATGCTCATGATGAAAACTCTTCGTGCGTGTGGCTTCAGGAATGGACCACTGGTAGAATAACATCCATGTTTGAGTACGTGCGTTGGACTCTTCGTTAAGTGTGATTATTGAAACGACCGGCGTTCATCACGCGCGCCAGCTAAAGAGTAGTCGTCATTCCCTAGAATACAACAGTTTGCTTGCAGCGGGCGGCATTTCAGCCACTCCGCGCAATGAGTAAAAACACGTCAAAGATGCTCGGATCGACGTCGAGTTTTTCAGTGGATGTTTCTGTAAACAAAGTAAATTGGTGGCTTTGAAAAAAAAAACTTGGTGCATTTCGGTCTGGGTGAGAATTGAACCCAGGCCTCCAGGGGTGCGAGACGAGCACGCTTTCCCGACGCCACGGCGGCTTTTTTTTTTTTATTGCCATTTCACAAACACAAACAAAAATTATCAGATACACATGTACATATTCTAAATACACCAGCTACAACTCAGCCGGTGTATGTGGCTTAAAAATGTTTCACAGAAGCCAATTGATCCAATATAGGTAGCCATTCTGGGGGTTCACATTGGGCTCTGAACAAGTCTCGGGTGTAGATCACACTCTCAACAAAATAGTGTCTTGCTGAGTGAGTTTGTATATGAGCATGCCTAACATCCATCCTGGTCTTCCATACGCTATGCATGCAAAGCAACATTAGCATATCACTCGGCACTTCCCCTGTATCCGCACATGGAAGAAACCGGAGTCCGAAAGGGCTTAATGGCAATTCTTTTTTAAGAGTTCTTTGCAAGACATCCCGCAGTAATACGGCATCCTGGCAGTCTAGAAAAATATGTTCTATTGTTTCCGGTTTCCTGCAGATTAAACAATTTACTGACCAAGGTACAAACAGACCTTTACTTTGTAACCATGGCTTGACAGGGAGAGTGTCGGTATGTATTTGAAAAAAGAATGTTTTAACTGAGGGCCTGATCGGCATTTTTTTAACACGCTTTAACACATCGCGTTCAGGACCTAGCTTGTAGACAGCTCGATAGACAGGTGTTGGTAAGAATACATCAAGAATGTCACAATACAAACGCTTTTTCGTAACATCAGACAAGTATTCATATGAAAACCTTGCCTTGAGCAAGCGTATAGACATTACCACTTCACGCAAATAAGAACTAAGCGGTCCTGCTTTCAAAGAAAACGATGATACAACAAAATCACATAGATAATTCTGTAATCGTGCTTGGATCACAGTTCTCAAAAATACATCAGTTTGATCCCGCACAAAGAAGAATCTGCTCACCAACTGCTTGAAGAACAGATGCGAGAGCCCTAGACCCCCATTTTTCACCTTATGAAACAAATTGCACCGGCTGGTGCGCTCCCACTGCGATCCCCATATAAAAGTCGCGAATACTCGGTGGATTTTTTAAATCTAATTTCTGGCCATGGTCATCACTTGCAACACGTAAAACACTTTGGCAATTAAAAAAATATTGCAAACGGAAACTCTTGCAAATACTGAAAAGTTATGGCCACCCCATTTATCGGTAGTACTTTTAACACGTTTGTTTTCCTCAGACCAATATTCTTCCGCATTTCGGTAATAATTTAGTGGAACTCCAAGGTACTTTCCTGGGGAAGCTGTCCAATTCATATTGCAGTACACATCGGGTGTGCTCTGCCAGATGCCATGCCAAAATCCAAGGCATTTCGGCCAACTGATCGCGCTACCTGTTGCTGTGCAGAAATCTATAGCTATTTTGACAACTTCTTCCACGCTTTTCTTATCAGTACAAAACACAGCTATGTCGTCCGCATACGCTAGAACCCTAATTTCACTGCTCAAAAATGTATAGCCTCGAATACGCGGTGTTGCAAGTAAACCTAAACAAAAGGGTTCCAGGTAAATCGCAAAAAGAAGAGGAGACAAAGGACATCCTTGTTTCACGCTTCACCGCACAGGAATTGAATCACTTAATTCTTTGTTAATCACTAATTTGGCTGTACAATCATGATACACCATTTTCACACCTTCAGTGATCACAGATCCAACATTTCCATGCTCCAGCAGTAAAAACAAAACTTCATGTACAACTTTATCGAACGCTTTATGTAAGTCTAACTGAATCACGGCTACGCGGTCATGCATTGCGTCACAACATTCCAGAATACTTCTAGCTATGTGTATGTTTGTAAAAAGTGTTCTACCTTTAATACCACACTTTTGATGCGGGCCAACAAGGGACTGAGTAACACTTTGCAGCCGTCTAGCTAACACCTTCATGTATATTTTGTAGTCTGTATTGGTCAAACTAATGGGACGGTAAGACTCAACTGAAAGTAACTTTGCAGGGTCATCAGTTTTGGGGATCAGTACTACATGCTGCTATCCTAAAAGAGAGGGGTGCTTGCTTTTTTTCATAACATTCAGTGATCACTCGATGTAAAGCCATTGCCATTTCTGTCTTAAGAAACTTGTATATGGCGGCACCCAATCCATCCGGCCCGGGTGACTTGCCGTTACTTAATTCATCTATTGCCGCTTCAATTTATGCCACGGTAATTTCAGATTCCAGTGACTTTCAAACCGTGTCTTGTAATCTTGGCATAAGGGACAGAAAGTCAACTCGGAAGCGCTTGGGGTCATCAATTTTTTGGCCAAGAAGCTCTGTGTAAAATTCAACGAATGCAAGTGTTATCTCTTTGCTTTCTTGGGTAATCTTATTGCGATATCGAATTTCATTTATCGCTTTATTTGCTGCATGCTTCTTTTCTTCACTAAGCACACGCTTAGTGGGCGTTTCGCCCAGCCACAATCTTTCAGTACGCGCCCTTATCATTGCGCCGCGGTACTTCATCGATCAACTCGAGCTTTGCGTTCACCTCTTTTATTTCTTTTTTAAACGCTCCAGGCACTTCATTTTCTACGCCTAACATATACTCCAGCTCACTGCGTAACTGTTTCTCTCGTTGCCTTTCCTTGTGACGTAATACACACGCTCTATCAATTGCAGCAATTTTTATATCACATTTAAACTGTTCCCACACTGATATGAAGCTGTTAGTTTTAGTATGCAGGGCATTTGAAAGACATGCTTTGGCTCTTGTGACAAATACTTCATCTTGCAGCAGTTTCTCATTAAACTTCCATAGGAACCAGTTAAACTTCACAACCTTTCGTTTTTCGCCAATGGTAAACTAAGGTGTTGTGTTTCATAAGAGGAGCATAGTGGTAGAAACTTCGCCGGTATGTATATTCTATCTAGCCTCGCATGGAAGTCACCGTTGAAAATGTGTATACCGTGCTTGGCCATCTCGTGTCATGACATAACCAATGTCCTCAAGCTCTCTCTCAATCACTATTGCACTCAAAAGCTCAGCGCTTCTATCAGCGCACACTGAGGCCCATTGTTTTGTCCTCAGCTCTACAGACGCAATTAAAGTCCCCTAGAACCACAATATTTCGTTCTGTTTTCAAAAACCCTTCAGCATACCTGAAAAAAATTTCACGTTCATGCATTTTGTTTGGTGCGTAAATGCACAGAGCACGCCACTGTAATCCAGAAAAAACAATCACATGCAACCAGTCTCCCACTATTGCAGGCGGACACTTTTTCAACAACCGCGATGCTATTGCGAATAAAAATGACGCAGGCTCCTGACCGTCCAACAGCATGGCAAACACATATATTGTATCTAGAGCGAAAATTTGAACCATTTGTTCTGTTTGCTCCTCACTTTGAATTTTTGCTTTCTTGTACAGCCAGAAGGTCAACGTCATTTTCCAAAAGAGTGCGACTAATCTGACATTGCCTCCTACGCGAACACAGTCCTCTCACATTCAATGTCGCAACGCGAAGGCTAGATTTAAAGTTAGTCGCCATTTCATGGAGGTTGCTTGGCCAGGCGTCCTACTCACATCGCAACAGTGGGTTTCTTGGGGTCCTCGTTGAAGGCCTCTGGAACGTCACCTCCGCTAGTGCGGAGGCGTTGTAGGGTTCACCCTACGGTCAGGCGGCAACTTTGGCTTCGGTTGAACCGAAGACCGCCACCCAGTCGACGCCTTCGTTGGAGGCTCGCCGGTGCCTGACGCACTCGCTTTCCCTATGTTGTCGGAGTCTTCGTAAGGCCGCTTTGCAGCGACGCTTCCGGTCGTGAGCATCTCGGCGTCCGTTACCTCCTGGTCGGCGTCTTGCGCTACTGACAATGACGTGCTTGCGGCCTTCGTTTGTTTCTGCGTCATCTGTTGTAGTCTCTGGCATCGTTTCCGATGCTGCAGCCGAGGGCTCGGCACCACCATTCACTTCCTGAACAACTCCTGAAGAAGCTTCAGGGGGCGTTGCAGCAGTCTTCGTGCCGTCGTTGTATTCCCTGCTAGCTTCTTCGGCGTCTGCGGCGTCCATCAGGTGTTCTGACACAACGTCGCTACGGAGTGGGCCTGTAACGCTGGCATAAGAACGCACGCACTGGGAGTCATCGTGGCCGAAGCGCCGACAGATCCCACATCGTGGAACGCGGCACTCTCGTCGGATGTGTCCGGTGCCACGGCATCGGAGGCAGAGCGGCGCTCTGCCAGGAACGAAGACGAGCGCCATGTCTTCGGCAAGACGCAGCGGGTGAGGAAGGTCATCCACTGTAACGCCACGGCGGCTCCACGGTTATGGCTCACTAAAGGTGTGCCTAGTGCGTGCGTCATTGCACACGTCACGCCGCAGCCATCTGGCTGACTATAAAGGTGTGGCCTAGGGCGTGCGTCATTGGGCACGTGACGGCGCAGCCAATGGGAGGAGGTAGCGCCACGTCATTAGTGCATAAAATGAGCGCGCTGCCTTCCCGCGCGTCACTTGCTTTTCGGATTTCATCGGGGCTGTGACTACTTCGATGGACTATATGGACGCCACGTCGTCAGTGCATAAAATGAGCCGCTCTGTGGCCAACGTATACGCAAACACAAACACACAACGAATCAGCAGAAAGAACTTTATTGCTTGTCGATCACATCAGTCGAAAACATTTCACCAAAGGATGATGCTTTCCCATTCCCACAGATCATCACCATCATCAGCCTATATTTTTATGTCCTCTGCGGGACGAAGGCTTCTCCCTGCCTCTTCCCATTCCTACACATAAGCAGTCTTAATTTTTTATCAAAATGTCCTCTGTACATATTCCTACCCCGTACGTTTTCTTATTGTTTTGTATTTTCAATGTATATATACTTTTCATTATTTTGCTCTACCATTAAGAAAAGTGATAACTGTTGTCACACAATATTCCTCATCCCTTCTTAAATGCACCATCGTCATGAATTGAACTGCGAGCAGAAAATTATTGATCAGAACGCATGTCATAACAATGCCACCGCATGAACACATAACAATGCCACCTCTAATAGCTTTGTAGCCGGTTTCAAAGCATGTAGTAGTCCAAAGTGTACGTTTATGAGTTTAAACTAAGCCGCTGTTAAAAATTCAAGTGAACCTAGAAACTTAACAACGCGTTGGATTATTTTTGGAATTCTTCCCGTTTGAAATTTTCTTTCTAATAGTAAATGCGCATATATGGCTGAGATTAAAGTTAATAAGTAACCTTCCATTTCTTTTTCTGCCTTGCAAGAAACTGTCCAAATTAGCGTTATACCGAGAGCTCATGAGCAAGCATCCTTCGTAAGGACGTCTTGACAATGAGTGCGTATGCCATCTCTGTTGTGGACACCCACAGCTGTCTCTCGTCACAATTTCAAGCCTGCTTAACGCCGGTCCACTTTATTCAGGACTGGTCCGCGACGTTCTTGGCTGCCGCACCGTTGCCGCTCTCGGACGGCTCTCGCTGGGCGCCTACCTCTGCTCCTGGATGATCGTCATGCACGGCGTGCTCTCTGCACGCAACAATCCTGAGACCGCTCACGCCTTTCTTGTAAGTGACGATATATAATGGCGACTGTACACACTTTGGGTTCTGTATGGCATTTAACCATTGAAGACCAACTGTGACGTAATTGTGGACCGTGTAGAGAGCCTGAGTAGTTTCATAAGATGTAGATACGTAGCAGGCTCTGTGCAAAATATTACGTTTGCAAATACAAGTGGACGTGTCACGAAAAAACTCGCTAAAGAGACGTTATTTGGCACTGAAACTCAAAAAGAAACGCCACCATTACCGCTCGCCGGATGTGATGCAGTACCCAGAACGTTCAGAACCAGCGTCCCAGCGCGGTTCCACTCTGCAAAGCGTGCGAGGCCCGCGCTGACCTCGATCCCATAATCTGCAGGGCATGCGCCAAAGCCTCACCCACCAACGCCCACCGCACTAACACTACACGCATCTTAACTACGGCCGAGCAGTACGGCCGAGACTTCGCTGCTCAGCTTAGACCCAGAAGAGCAGCTCTGGGCCGCCCGGATGGCCGAAGACGCCGCCAGAAAGCAAGGACTGGCCGCCGTCTGAGGGAGGGGTGGACTGGTGGTTAGTCTCCCAAACCCCGACACCCCCGGACCCCATCACTGACGCAATAAGTCCTCTGTGACGTCTGTGATATGGCGGCGCCCGCTGCGCGATGGAAAACTCGGAGGTGAGGTGCTGAGATTGGCGTCACATGGAACTAACTATGAGGTGCGCGCGTCGTCTCCTAAGGTGCTAATGGAAAGCTGTTAGTACGAAGATTAGGAAACTCTCAGCTTTGCAGCTTTGCCAAGATTGCCTTCAATATGATACCCTCTACTCAATCACTAACAATTTCCTCATTGTGAAATCTCGCTGCATTTGGCCTTTAACGGTGACATGTACAAGCGTACTTTGCATACGCGTAGCGCGTGCCGACGGACGCGCCACGGGTGGCGGCCTTGCTAAGTGCACTCGGGAAAGGAGGCAGCCATCCGTCGTAATTTGCTGCCTCGTTGGTCGTGCTTCTCTGATTCACATTTTTGAAGTGAAATAAGCAACACCCATGGCATGTGTGTGGTGGCTGGCCACCGTTTAAATACATGTCGAAGAACAATTGTTGCACGGTAAGGTGCCCAGATACGTGTACTTATCGCCGACGCTGATCTAATCATTCCCCTCGAGATTTCTTCAGTGGGAGCAATTGCAGCAATGAATAGCCGCCAGTAAAGTTCTTGTTCTCGGGCTTTCTTTTGTCATATCGGTGTTTGTTGCACTCGATCATGTTTACACGGATAAGCGACGAAGCTGGTCATGGCCTAGACATGTTTTGGTTCGGTTCGTGCACAGTGCCGCATGCGGGCTAAACGCATTTCGTTTCGTTGCGTCTTTGAGCGGAATAAGGGCGGAATGAAACCATGTGGACAGGACAGGCATTTCGCTTAGGTTCCGAATGCCGCTTGCCGCTTCTACCGTTTGCAGCTTCTTTACCGTGTTGCTCTATAGTACGACTGTACGAGTGCATCGTGATGTGTGCTAGACCTTCTGAAGGCTTGCAGACTGATTTTGTTGGTTTGATGCGGTCCTTTAAATCGTCGTGGCAGCTGTTACGCGCACTTAATTTTCTTGGATCTATTTGATGCGCGGCTTCGCGCATCTTGACCGTCCTTCGTGCATATTGCTTCATGCAGAACTGCTGTTGATATTTTGAAGTACGAGGTCTTCGCCTCGCCTTGTTTGTACTAAAAGATTCGTGTCAGATTTGTGGAGGCATTGCACTTTGATGCTGCCCGAGTAGACTTAAAACACAAAGCGCTCTGTCTGTTTCACAGCTGAGTGCATTTTCGCGTGTGCATTTTGCACTTGTTCAGGGACACCCAATGACGACACCCGAGCGACTGCTGCCCGAAACAACAAGAAGAACACTTTATCGCTGCCTGCCTGCTAAATTACATGTTCAAAGGTGCCGCCCCCTTGCTCTCAGCATCATCTCGTAGCTGCGAACTCAATCGCGAGGCGGTGACCTCTACGCTATTCAACTGAATTATTTTTTATTATGTTATGTGGCGTAGGAGTGGCCAATTAGCCTACGCCGCAAAGGACGAAACCCGGCCTTGCCACCAGCGCCCATCTCCAACGCTTCTCCACCTTTTCATATATCGTGTGGCTTCTCTTTTCCGTAGAATTCTAAAAAATATGCTAAAAAATGGTCACACTTTCGCTTTGTACGTTTCCAAGCCGGTCACTCAGGGAATTTAAAACTGTCAACACTGCAGCAGGAAGGCCAGTTCGCCGACATGCGTAGCGGAAGTGCATCAGTGGTGCGGGCCTAACTTTCACTTTTATTCACCCATGCGTATTAGAGATAGCTAGAATAAATTTATAAAAAACGCTTAAGACATCGCATTAGACCACGAAACGAAGGGGCTACTTAACACGAGCTCCACTTCGTATAGCTGGGCTCCACAGCGATTGTTTGTAGGACGCACCTGGCACGTAACATTGTGTATACATATATAGACCGCTCTCATAGAGGTCCGTGCCTTTCCCGCAGCTGTCAACGCTGAAGTAGGGGGCTAGCACCTGCCCACCAAAAATATGAATTCACAGCCACGAAATTCAGGCATACTTGTGGCAAAGTGTTGTCGTCGGCTACTGCATCCCAACTGTACTTTCGCAAGCTGCCGCTAGGTGTCCATACGTGGCGCCTCTATTTACGGTGCCGGAATTATTCTTTTTTTCTTTCCAGATTCGGGACTTCGTGGCCAACACGGTTCTGAGCTACGCAGGCGCGCTGCTCTTCTACGTGGCGTGCGACGGGCCGGCGCAATCGCTCTGCTCGCTGCTGCGCACTTTGGTGATCGGCCGCGAGGCGGCGCGGCGGAGGCAATCGTTCGACGAATGCGACCGCAAAGTCCGCTTCCTCTCAGAGCTGTTGGGCATGGAGTCACCGAGGACTGCCAAAGAATTGCAGCAACAGCAGCCTGTGTCGCGGACGCTGCAGAGGTTCTCGTCGCTCAAGGATATGGTGTTGCACTTGTGAACAGCTGTCGAGGCTTCAGACTTTTTGTGCCAACGGGTCTCGAGGCGGTGAACAGTACCGGTGCCTCTCGACTTGGTGTGATGACCGTGCGTGCTTTCGAGGACCCAGAACCGGGCGCCCACACGAGCCTAATCTAGCCGGTGTTGGTATCTTGGCAAGAAAGTCGCTAAATTTAGCGTGTTTTTAGTCACCTTAACGGCAACATTGCCTTTTTGAAGTCTCAGCGACATTTCGGCGACTTTTTGTAACGTAAATGGCCGGTAAATTGTGCCTCGCCCTGATTTTATCCAGATGGGGATATACGCGCTTTCATTTGGTCGCTATACTTCTAGAGACATACTGGACAGCATATAAGTGAGCCATGAGGGTGCGTCAAAGCCCATTTTCTTGACAAAACACAACCGTAGAATCTGATACCGTTTTAGAAACACGGCGGTTGTTCTGGCTTCTCACATTCCATCCGCTGACTCGCCACCACACGAGCTACTTCGAAACTCTAGCTTAAAAAATAACGAGGTAGGCGCCCACAAACAACTATAACAAAAACTACTCAATTCCGATCGCGTAAGCCATCATCATCCCTCACCTATGTATTGCTAAAAAAATGTACGATTTAGGGCCGCAACCTGGCGACTTTGTCCAAACAAAATAATAAAGCTACCAACACTGAATCGAGCCCTCGCGATGTGTCCGATAATCCCGGTGTCGAAAGCACGCCAGCGGACAACCGCGCTGCTGCCGTCGGACCTGTACGTGCTAGCAAAAGAGACAGACAAAAACTTTATTGAATGTCCTTGCTGGGGTCAAGGGAGGCGGGGGGCGGGAGACTAGCCCCACCGCAGGCCCCCTGGCTTCCTCAGGCGGCGGCCAGACCTTGACTCATGGCAGCGTCGTCAGCCAGCCGGCCTGCCCAGAGTTGGTCCTGCGGGCATACGCTGAGCAGCACAGCCCCTCACGTTACAGCAAAGCGTCACAGACGCTGATCCGCCATCGTGCTGTGACATCTGACATCATCTGCTTGGCGTCCGTGAAGGAAGTCGCTACCGCCGAAAACTTCGAACTTGTAGTGACACTGCTACGAACACTCCACATAATCACAGACCTTTGTTTCTGTGCCGACATGATACCCAATGGCGCTTACGGCATATCAGCACACTTACTAGCGCGGGCAGACGCCAGTTAACGCCAGATAAACAAATGCAAGTTGCTACGACACACATTAGTAATTTATTTATGCCATCCACGTCGTTGCTTTCGGCGGCATCAACACACTACGGAACCAAAGTGAACATCCACTCGATTTGCTAGACTGCTTCTTAAATGAAGAGCGAGAAGGCACTTTCGTCGGTTGAAAGAAGCCGGTTGACTTTACGCAACGTCACGAAATTTTTTGCGATGTCATTAAATACTCTTGAGGCTGGGCCTACTCACTGCCGGTCTTTCTTGTACAAAACACCAAGTTCCTGCTCCTGCACATCGTTCTTTGTCGAGACAGCTTCCTGCTCGATCGGTTAACTTTCGCGACGTTACAAAAGTGCAGTAGATTGGCACTGTATTATTTCCTGGCTGCAGAATCTTTCACTAGTTATTTACACGGCTTACTGAAACAAGGAAGCATGCGCTGTCAGAAAATTAGTAAACACTCGAGAAACGTTAGCTATACACGTATTTTTATTTCGCGCTCTGTGGAATTACGCCGAGCGCTCACGCAGGCCATCCCGAAAACTATTTTACCGCAGAGGTGCGACAATAAATGAGGACTACGTGGCCACGTAGCACTGTAAGCACAAGCTGTAAGTCGCGATGTCCTCCCGAGACCTGATGACAGCTCAGGGACGCATAACCGCTGTTTACGTAGTTCATTCGTACTGAGCGGCAGGTTACGAATGTGAAAAGGCAATTTTTCGTTTCAAGGGACACTAAATGCAAATATTAAGTCGATCTAGATCGAAAGATTATGCTTCTGTAATAACGAATTCTTCATTCGTAATGAAAACAGAACTTTTATAGGCATAAAATAGAAATTTGGAGTGGAGTCATCTGTTGTCGACTTATGTACCTCTTATGTGTGGCATCAGCACCTCTCATTCAGATAGAGCGGCCGTGACCCACCACTGCGAACGGCATCACTTTTCTCTGGTGTGAGCGGAGGAAGCGGGCGGAAAGGCAGGAAAACGGTTAATTGGGATAATTACAAAGTACGTTCACATTGTCTGAGGCTGAGAAAACCCGGCTCTCCGCTCTCGTCTCCGGAAAACGTCCCTCGGCTCTCAGGGTTGCTTGACCTGGTTTCCGAATAAAGCTAACTTGGTAAAGAAGAACTATAGTCTTGCATTGACAGGTCATAGTCTTCTAGATGGGTGGGCAGTCTGGGCTGTCTGACTGGGCACTGATCGTTTAGCGGCAAAGCAGATGCAGTTTCTGAACTACGCGACGCCGGGCGATAAGTCTTCAAAGGTGGACGCAAACACGAGGATGTCCTCCAAGTAGACTCTGATGCCCGATCTTATAGGATGTTGAAGGTCTTGCAGGACGAGCTGCATGGCACGTTGAAATGTTGAAGGAGCATTCCCGAGTTCGAAGGGCATACGTGTCCACATGTATGTCCCACTGTGTGTGATGAAGGCGGTTTTCTCCTGGTCTTCCTCTTTCACTCTGATTTGCCAGTATGCACAGCACAAATCCAAGACCGCAAACAAGGAGCTGCCAGCAAGGTCATCAAAAATGTCGTCAGCCCGGGGAAGCGGCTGCAGGAAATTCACTGTCACATGGTTCAGAGGTATGTAATTCACGCACAGCCTCTTTTTGTCGGTTTGCGTTACTACCACTGCTGGGAAGCCCCAGGGGCGATAGGCTGGTCGGATGATGTCACTCTCAAGCAGAGTCGCTGTCTGACGCTCGAGGAATTGTCTATCACTGGCGGTGTAACGGTACGGCTGTCGACCGCAGGGCTTGTCGTCGGGCACCAGCTTGAGCTCGTGTTCGATGCCTTCATAGAGACCGATGTCTTCGGGGCTTGTGCTGAAAAGACCAGCATGACGTTGTACAATGCGCTTCACGGCTGCTTGTTCTTCGTGATTGTGCTGAGCTCCGAGGCAGATGTCAGTCAGGGGATCGTCAGGGACGTTAGCAAGTGGGTCTGAAGGCAACGGGCTGAAAGAGTTTGTCTGGAGTGGGCTTGTGGGGCATGTTGTTTCCAGTTGAGCTAGGGCCGCCTTGTTGAGCTGGCTCCACAAGGGTTCATTGTCGTCTGGCTCGTACTCGAATTGAAGTGGCTCTGCCGTGGGCTGCGAGGGATCAAATCGTGACAATGCAGATGTTGTCAAAATTACAGCATTTGGCATTCTTGGCAATAGTTCCTCTTTGCACTGCACGATAACGTTGGTAGATGGCTGGCAGATCACAGGCAGCTTCGGAGGTTTGAAGTGGAGTTCAGCTTGAGCTGCGTAAAACCAATCCTCAGCGACCGAAGCGCTGCCTTGGACGAGGCAGCCTCAGTTATGAAGAACTGCTCACTGTGCTGGCTGAGTTAGAAGCGATCGTCAACTGCCGCCCTCTAATGCAGCACTGTGAAGACACCGGGGATGCAGGGGCACTAACGCCATGGATCGCACTTCTTAACCGGCAAGCGCGTAGTTGGACTACCAGCAAGAACCACCGGCTGTTTGCCTAGCTCCACCGCACATGACTTGCGAAGGCGGGTGAAGTACACAGACGAGCTTCTGCGCCGATTAAGGAAACGATGGAAAAAAAAGCATTTCCGTCTCTTCCGCTCCGCTCATCACTGCCAGCCATCACCTTCGTCCCGACTGAGCGTTGGCGACTTGGTGATTGTCAAGGACGACAACGTGCCGGCGCTACAGTAGAAACTCGGCAGAGTGGTCGAGGCGTTTCCAGGCAGGGACGGCATCGAGAGACATTTCAAAATCGCCTTCCCAAACGGCCAGCAAGCCCGGCGTGCCGCTCAACATTTGTACCCTTTGGAGGCAGACGACCACAACACGGCCCCGGAGGATGTTGAAGTCTACCGCGGGAAAGCAGTGGCGTCGTCGCACAAAACAACCAGGGAATGCGAGGCCGAAGCGGAGGCGAGCGTGAACTAGAGTTCGTGAACTAGCAATAAAAAAGGAAAGAAGGAAGTGTCCGACAAGGGCAACGCGGGTGTAAGTCTCTTCTCTTTTGCTACAGGGGGTTTCTGTTTGCAAACCCGGCACAATGCCCCGGCTGGATTCGTCCGGAACCGCGAAGCAAGAGGCGACGGACAGCAATAGCGATGTCCTCACGGGGAGTGCTGACAATTTGGTCTGGCCGCACCCACAAATTAATACCATCGCGATCTCCGAGAGCGGTTCCCGCTACCACCCAGATGGCCCATGCCAGACTGTGGCGAGCCCAGAGGTGTAGACAAAGACCACCATCTGGTCGCAAAATTACCTTCTCGCCAGGTAAGACAAGCGGCGGCAGACGAGGATACCCGTCGCGTTTCACGTCAGAGCATGGACTATCCTCACACGATGGCACGGCGAAATCGGCTGCCTCGCAAGCGCGGAAGCGTCACCTATACTCCACTTGACACATTATTCGTTGCGAAGAAGAGATTTGGTATCAGGAGATGCTTATCCCTGCATAAACTCCATGTCGCAGGCTGAAGCGCCGCGTCGTCTTAAAGCGGCGGTGACACAGTTGTCCAAGTTAGCGGCTGGGCGGTCGCCATACTGAGTCGTTCGTTCCACCAGTGAAGCTCCGAAGCAAGCCGGGACGCGATGCTTGCCGTGCAAACGGGCAATGTCTCGGGGGCCCCTGGTGGGGGCGCCGGTCAGAAATCATCTGCGGTGTCTGCTCTCGAGAGGTGAGGGCAGTGTTCCTATGCGATGATTTGCTCCTTTCATAAAGGCTCGAGCACAGATAGACCGCAGAATTGACGCAAGGTCGAATTTTTGCCGATTGTCATCTCAATCATGCGTTTCGCAAAAGAATCGCCTTGCGACTTGCGCAGCTCGCAGATGTTCTCCAACAAACCTTTTTACGGCGGTTCATAGTTTATTTGCCACTTTGGTGCCTGCTTCCCAAGCAGCTTCAGCCCCACCGTTGACTTCCACTCAATTCGACTCATCTATATGATAACTTCCGAATGTATACCGCCCTATGCGGTACTTTCTTGAAACCACCGCACGCATTCTCAAGCGTGGCACGCCGGCATGTGTGAACAAATTCGTAACTTGCGGTTGTGACAACTAGTTGCACGACAGACGACCCCGCCCGCACGTTCGTCTGTATATATATATATATATATATATATATATATATATATATATATATATATATAACGCGTGACAAGATGCGCTCGTTATATATGGAGTCCTATGGGGGTATATGAGAATGCCTTATGGCTATGTACGACTACCGAGATTTACGAGTATGACTGTAGTGAGCACTAAAGAGGTATCAAGAGTGATTAAGGTTGAAAAGCGAATAAGATTAAATACAACGAAATGAATTAAGCCTATATAAGACTCCGTAAGACTAATAAAGGGTAACGGACACCCAATGGAGGCTTCTTAAACAAAACTAAGTAATCCATTAATATAACCTAGAGTAAGGTTACACTGATTAGGCCTAAGAAAGTTGAGTATCTAAGAATAATTAGGTCTAATTTAGATTAATCACAATTACATTAAGCCCAAACAAAATTAATAAGGGTACGAGAAATAATTTACATTGCATTACTGAACCCTAATTCAGATTAATTATGATTACATACATTTCGACTACTTAGGTTCACCAGTTGGGCAATTTCAACAGTTCCCTGCAATACTTGCAGCACATTACGTCCTACTTGAAACAGTGAGCCGCGTTGTAACTCTACCACCTAATCAGTCATTCATTGCACGAGTGCAAGATGAGTGACTGAAATAATACAGTTATAGTTTAACGTTAGCGTAAAAACTGGATTAAGGGAAGTAGCGTTACCGTTCCGCAAACGAACTTTGCAGATAGAGAGTTTTAGTATAGCGTAATAGCGTAGTTTAGGTGAGGGATGCTATTCCATTACGCTTCGAATTTCACATACACAGTGCACCTCAGTGATTCTATCTGTGTGCGCGTCCGGAAAGTGCGAGAGGTAGCGCAATGGAAGCCAGGAGCGCATTGTATTTGTGATAAATTTGCATGTTTCGCCAAGCAGTACAAGCTGTCTACCATAGCCTTCGAAATCTTACGATCTCAGAGGCCATATGCCGTCATCGCGCCTCTCTACCGACTTCACCGATAAATGGGGCTCGCATCTCGGAGGTTTCTCTCGTTAGACTTGGCAGCGTTCGAAACGAGAAGCGATATCGAAAACCCCTCAAGTTTATCCATAATACTATGCCGTCCAAGCGGCCTGACATTTGTTATAGTGAGGCATAAATTAATAAAATTAAAAGCCTCTGCCCGCACCATAAGAATATAGCAGGACACTAAGCCTAAGCTGTTTACACAGTCATTTGCTACGAACGAAGTGAATTATACTCAAGCAATGCCGCCAAGCGGGCGGCCGGGACCGCCGCCATGTTTTATGTAAACCACGCAAGGACGCTAACGGTAGGGCCGGCGTCTGTAACAGCGAAAAGGCACCTAAATTCCCATTGGCTGCGACACCACCTCGCGAGCGCGCCTCGAAGGAGCAGAGCGGGCGAAACGGAACACCTGCTGCCGCGTAGCACGCCAGGTGTTGCGTGAAGGGAGAGGGTCTGCCGCAACGCCACGTCAAAAGCGCACCCTATTATTGCTCTATCAATTGTATGGGCACTCCTAACGCATTTCTGCCGTCGCCGAGATTCCGTGTAAAGTCCAAACACGATAACATCGTCGCTGCGTGCCGTACGCTGTGTGTGCTAGTGAAAGCTTGCGGGGACTAGCCGACGATCGCGGCTCAATCTCGCGCGCCTGCTTCTGTGGCGCGCGCGGCAAGGGTGGGGGTATTCTATTCCGGCGGCGGCTGCTGCCTACGGCACCACCGCTGCATCTTAAAAGCGATCTGCGACGTGGACAAAGCGCCCGCACACGCGGGCCTCATCTACAAAGCGACCTGCGATGCGGACAAAGTGCGCCACGCCGAGTGCCGGTAGCTTCGTATGCGCCGTGCTTTCGACGTTCGCGCAGTGTTGCCAGGTCCGACGAGGCGGCGTAGCCAAAAGCCAGAGAAGTTGCAGCCCAAAAGTAGGCAAACAGAAAAAAGTACAAAATATTTCGTAGCCAAATATAGCCATTTTTATTTGCAATTTCATTTGTGTATACATTTTCACACTCGACTACGGCAGTCCTTTTTTTCCACAACCCATCGTAACAAAATGTCCGTGCCGCCGTCACGGTCGGCCCTTTACATCAACAACAGCAACATCATGCTTGCACAGAACACTTTTTGGTTGGCCCCGGAAGCTCTCAAGTTCCAGCTAATCGCTGCAGAGGGCGAATCAGTGCTTTTATTTTGTGACAGATAGCACTAAGTTATTATTTTCAGTTATGTAAAGTAATATTAACTACGAACTGTGCTTTTTAGCTGTCGTGAACACAAAATAACGTTTAGCGTGATCGATCTCTCACGTTATCTCTGCCTATGGCGTAGAAGTTCAGCTGTCCAGCGATCTGCACCAGCTACGTGCTCACGGCTTCTTTTTATGAGCTAAAACAAGTCTTTTGCTCTATGATATCTCGCGTTATTAGTCTCATCGTCCTATCTTGTTTTCTCGTTTTTTTAATTAGCTTGGCCCGGATTAGCTGGGACACACACTACCTATATAGTGTCAATTTACATCAACCTGGCCGCCATCTTAGGTCTCCAGCACGCCAAGAACATGCGTCAAGAAAAGGGACAGGCACCAGATGCCACTCACTGTCTGAATCGGTGTAAGCGGAGCTTTAAAACATTACTGCGCAAACCGGCACACTAGTGTAAGAAGCGCGCAGTCGTTTTCTGCGACGAGCACGTCCCGAACTTGCTCGAAATGGCAAAAGCCATGACGGCGCACAAAGAGCAATGGTAAACAACAAATTGATAACAGTGGTAATGTTGTGCAAACCGGTTACTGTAAAAAAAACTGTTTGATTTGATGGCTAATAAAGATTTAGAATATGGGCCTCTAAAATTTGGGGCCCCAAAGAGCTTTGCGGGTGTTAGCGTTGGGGCATGTAGGAATGAAGAGTTTTGGAATAGGCGTTTTGCGTTTGCGGATAGCGTGTTGCGTTTGCAGCGTCACTACGGCGTCAAAGAAAAGCTGTCATAAAAATTAAAATAAAATATACTATTTTATGATAAGAAAAGTAATTTAGACTTTCGTGTTCTCGCCTTTAATTACAATTTAGTACTTATTCAATTAGCAGCATGCAACTTGTAGCGCTTAGTTTTGAGTAACCAACTTTACCCATCTTCACCCCGCCAAGTGAATCCATGATAGGCCTACAAGCCATGAAATCGACAATTTAATTCGGAATCAGCGGCGTATAATGAATCAATCTTCATTACATATGTTAGTTGAGAGAAACCGATAACCCCACTCACTTTTTCTAGCTTACGAACTTCACGCGTTACCACGAATCGAGCCCAGTTCTGTGCTAGGTTAGAGCTAGAGTGTACTAGAATACGGTCGAGTGGGACGAGCGGCTGGGGCGGCACATGCATTGGAGTGAGGCGCTCGACGTGGAAAAATACTGTGGTGGCGCTGCGATCGAAGTGTAATGGGCCGCATCAAGGTCGTGCCGTTGGAAACTGCTGGCGATACTGTTCGGCAGGGTCATTCGTACTACTTCGCGCGCTGATATTTGCGTTCAGACCGCTCAAATGGTGTTCATAATTGCATATGACACGTATTTATGCCTTAAGAATGAATTCCTTCCTTTTTCTTCGTTATTTTATTTTTTTAATGCCGCTTGGTGATGCGCGTGCATTGCGGCCGCAGTATAGGCTTTCCTTCTACTGTGTTATTGTATGGTTCCCGTTGTAGAACAAATATTTTTCTCGTTCTTCAAGCAGCATGTATATCTCAGGTGTATTTTTGCGCATATAGTTTTCCATCAGCAGGTCTTGCGAAACGCAGACGGAGAAACACATGCAACCTTCTTGCTTGCCGCTTGAAACAAGTAAAGCATATCTGCCCCATCCGGCGCCTTGTACTCGGATTTTGGTTAAACATTGTTATAGATAAAAAAAAGAGTTAACTGCAGCGCAACATTCCATTCAAGTTTCAGTATTCCTCGCGTAACAGAATGCGGATTAATTAGTACAGGGTCCTTTGTTGCGGTCGGATCTCGAGCGCCGAAAACGGTTTTAGTTGGTCATTCTATATACTAATCTTCGGCCGTAAACCGTACATGGAATTTTTTTGCATTTGTTACTTCAAAAAAGAAAAGAAAAAGAAAAGAAAGAAAGCTTGCGCGGTAGCCTAATTAGTGGCTATGTAGTGGATACGGCGTTGCGCTGCTAAACTAGAGCTCGCGGGTTCAATCCAGGTCGCCGAATTCGATGGGAACGAAATGGAAAAAGACTCGTACACTTCTATTTAGGTGCACGTTAAAGAATCCAGGTGGTGAAAACTAAACCGGGTGCCTTATAATCATAGCGTGGTTTTGCCACGTAAAACCGAAGAATTTGCTTATATTAAAAAAAGAAAAAGAAAAAAAGCAGGTGGCTGCGTTCTTCGGCTTATTTCTGGGGGTGTAAACAACATAAATTTCCCAGAAAACATGTTACGCTTATCCTATATTTCATAACTAAATGTAATGCCGTTCCCAAATGTATGACCGCTCAACTCAGCAGCTTGTATATTATAAACGGCTGCTTTCAGTTATCCGGTGCACTATCATAACGACCATAATGAAACAATTAAAGGAACGGCATGTCTCACATACACGTAGAGATATGTGCAGATCTGTTGCGTTCGTTGAAGAAAAGTGTGGTACCACATGGGGCACCCAGTTTTAATGGGTTGCAAACATGGTGAGACTGTCAAAAAAGTTTTCCTTGTCTGAATCAAGTTAGCAGATTTACAGCCAGCCCCAAAACGGGGCGTTTATATTGAATGACAGCTAGGAACTTCTTAAGCAGGACTTATTAACACCCATCCGGTAATTCTCTCGGGAACTTCGTCTCTGCGCAACAGCCACGACTCACCGGCAGCACAATCATTCGGAATAATAAACCCCGCTTGCATCGGTCACTCACCTTTGAGACTTCAATAGTGCTGTTATGCGTTATACATTCGAACATTAACGACGATTCGGCGTCGTACATTATACACTTGAATATTATATATATATATATATATATATATATATATATATATATATATATATAATATTCAAGTGTATAATGTACGACGCCGAATCGTCGTTAATGTTCGAATGTATAACGCATAACAGCACTATTGAAGTCTCAAAGGTGAGTGACCGATGCAAGCGGGGTTTATTATTCCGAATGATTGTGCTGCCGGTGAGTCGTAACGATTAACATTAACGACATTAACGACGATTCGGCGTCGTACATTATACACTTGAATATTATATATATATATATATAAAGATGGTTTTGCCTGCTATGAGTATTATTTCTGCGAATGAGAGTTTTATGTGCAGTATTCATTATTACGTGTGTTTGTTACTGCAAACACGTGCGCTTATTCCGGTCGGGAGTTCTCACTTTTTCAATTAGTGCAATTAGTGCATTAGTGCACTATGTTTTTCCTTACAAATATATCATGAATATATATGTCTATGTACGCTTTGATTTATTTACCTAGAAATACATTGGTCATTCTTCGCGCCACGCAGTTAATAAACCAGGTTTATTTCACTCTAACATTGTTTTCTTCGATCATTGTCCCTGATCAATAACCACCAACAAAAAGCGCGCGTAAAATGTCGCGGTATCAATAATAAAATCTTCTTACGTAGCTTCATGTTGCAGAGATACCAGTTACTTTTAGAAGACAGTGGTAAAAACAGCAGTTCACCTGGCTAAAACTAGATTTGGTACCGGTCGTCAAGAGTCATTGGCTCACCAAAGCAACCAAAACATAAAAAATGTACTGCACAGACGTTCTGCGAGAAAAACGGGGCGTCTGCCAGCGTCCGCGCAGCGAACGCGCGCTCGCTAGCAGACGACGCGCTTTACAACAACAGCAAAATTGAAGACGTCGCGTTGTATAATCCATGCCTCAAATATATATGCTTGGAAAAAATATCAGTTTCGCCCTAAGGGCGAAGCAATGAATGCGATAGCAACACAGCAATGTCATACGAAGTAAGGTGAGCGGCTTTGGTAGCAATATGAATTGTAGTAAACATGAGCTGATTAAGTAAGCAGGTGTGCTGCGGCGTAAGTAGACCGACATGAAGAGAGACTCGATGACCACAAGAAGGCGCGTGTGAAACGGTGGTGTTGATGAGAAGCGCTTCCCGTGGGCAGCGCGTGCGAAGGGACACACCTGTAGCGCTGCACTGCCGATCCGGGCAGCATTGCATGTGTAGCGTGCGTTGGAAAATGTGGCCCGACTATTACTAACTGTGGTGTGATCGCGCACAAACAAACATGAATAGATCACACTGAATGACTGCAGACAACGACTGTCAAAACGCTGGCAGCAAGCGCATATACGCCACAGCGGGCGAAGGTACGTGCGGTCTATCGCTTCAACAGAAACTGAGCGGCGAATGCACAGCGCATAAAGGTCAGAGCCGTGTGGAGATAAGAGACGGTGCGAGCGAGCGACGAGCGCGGTTGTTGGCAGAGTAGAAGTGTGCGCCCCCCCCCCCCCCGCTCCCCCCTCCCTCCGGCGCTCGCTTCCCGCTTCCTTGCTTGCGCGTGGAAGATTGAGTGCGTTCGCTCTCCGTGACAGCGTGCGTCCCCGCACGCTTCCGCTCGAGCATACGGCGCGCGGCGAAGATTTTATCTATACGGAACCTCACGGCGACGGCGACGGCAGAAATCCGGTGGAAGTGTCCATATAATTGTTATCGCAATAAAATGGTGTAAACATAAATTTGCAGTTGAAATAAAGCACTATTTTAAGAGCTTACTATGCGCAATCGGCCTCTGCGCCCGCAGCGAAAGTACGTTGAATATGCCGCGGAGCGCGTCTGTGCCCCAATCCAGTTCGCTCGCAGCGCCTTCGCACAATTTTTCAACACACGGCGCCTCAGCGGGAGAGCGCTGTTCGGCCCACTCATCCATTGTCTAGTACACTCTAGTTAGAGCCGTCGCTTCGATGGGCGCCGCCATGTTTGTTGACGAAAGCTTTTGGGGTAGCTTTTAGGGCTCCCGCTAAATCGATGAAATAGCGTGCCCGACGCAAAACCCAACCACAGTTTCCGTCTTGCGCGTGCGCAGTGGCTTCAACGCTATTTCTTTGGGGCCCCAATACGTTTGAGGCCCCTATTCTAAAACTCTAATAATTGCTGGGGTTTCACGTGCCAAAAACACGATATGATTGGGAGGCATGATGCAGTGGGGGACTCCGGATTAATTTTGGCCACCTCGGGTTCGTTAACGTACACCTAAGTACACGGGTGTTCCTGCATTTCGCCTTGTGCGGCCGGGAATCAAACACGCCTCCTGGAGCTAGCAGCACGACACCTCACAAGCTAAGCTAACACGGTGGGTGAAGTTCATGTGACGTGGTGCACTGACGTCATCGTGGCAAACATGTTTCGATATTAGCAGAATGAGTATCTGCATCCAGGATGTTACGGGCAAACCATCTAGAAGCAAACCTAGAAGCAAATCTAGAAGCAAACCAGAACCCACCTTTAGCTCGGGGTCTTGCTCCCATACTTCTAAATGCGAAGCACTTCTTGCCGGCGGCTCTGTCTGTTGTCCCGCATCCCACACCCCCACAGCACATACGCGTCCCCTGCCCCTCTCTCTCCTCTCCTACGCTCCCCCTTTCTCTCCTCTAGGAATACTCACGGAGCGGCGCCCGCGTGCCACACCCCCACAGCGCATCCCCTCCCCCTCTCTCTCCTCTCCTACGCTCCCCCTTTCTCTCCTCCAGGCATCCGGAACGGCGCGCACGACAGGTGGTGCAACAGCTGCATACTCCGCTGGAGGCGCCACGGTAGTTCCGCGGTATGAAAATGACGGAGCGCGCACGCCTCATTCTCTCTCCTGTGCAGCGCCGCGATGAGCGCTCGGGCCGCTGCCGCGAAACCATCTCCCGCTCAAGCTAACCATCTCCCCGCTGCTTCGCATCCACACATGGTTCCCTTTAGCGGGAGATGGAGTAGTTCCATCGCGTGCCGGACAAGCGTGCAAATTCTGAGAAGCGCGTGCGAAAGAGTCAGTTTTGATTCAGGTCTGACGAGACCCAGGGAATGTTTTCGTTTGTCGCACGGTCCACACGTGGGGTTGACGTTTGGCTAGAGAAAATTTATCCCAGGCATGACAGGTTTACTGACAGGCCAGTGTTTATGACACCACATAGAATTTGGATTCTTGGAATTTGGTAACCTCGCGCAAGATTTCGAGGACTGACGCCATAATTCTGACGCATTCCCACGTCCACGTTTTGCCCATGTGTTCAACTTGTCAATGTGTTATTGCACCATCTGCGCTTGCATGCCGATCCTCGACAAATAGCGGCAGAACGGTGTTGAAAAAAAAAAGTGCTTATAAATGGTTGGTTTGTCAACTGATCAATCCCGCAAGATTCGTCACTAACTGTTTGGGGCGAAGCGTTGGGTCCAGAAAATGCGGATGCAACGTTCCGACCATGGTCCTGGGCCGGTATTTTGTAGCGATGCCTTTAAAGTAATAATGCCTTTTCGCACTTATCGCGCTTTGTCAGTGGTCAGAGCGACGGTCCGCTCGCGTTATCAACGTTGATATCGTGAGCGGACCGTCGCTCTGACCACTGACAAAGCGCGATAAGTGCAAAAAGGCATTATTACTTTAAAGGCATCGCTACAAAATAGCGGCCCTAGACCTGACTTCGGGCATCGGGCCTACTGTCGGCTCTGCCGAGATAGGGCTGTCCTATGTTGTCCAAACCAATGCATGAACTGTTTGTAACCGATATAACATTGCAACCATGCAGCCTCCTAGACCAAGCTTTGTATTACAAAGTTTTTGCATAGCCCTTTAATAGCTTTTTCAAGTCACGAAACTCCCGCCTCAGTTTAATATAGAGCCAGCGCCTGCCGCTAGGGGCGCCATAGTAATTAAAGAAAGGTGTATTGGGGGAGCTACAGAATGGGTTGAGGCCAGGCAGACTCTTAGAAGACAATATGTTTGTACTAACTCAGTGCATAAAGATTTCAGTAGCTCAGAAAAGACCTTTATGGATAGCATTTCTAGATATTAAAGGAGCTTATGACAACGTAGACAGGGAATTGTTGTGGGATATTCTTCAATACGAAGGCATAGATGACGATTTCGTGGAGCTGCTGAGGGAGATATTTCGAGACAACCAAGTACAAGTGGCATGGGAAGGCCGAAAAGGAAATGAAATGGTGGGAATTCACCAAGGATTGAAGCAAGGGTGCCCTCTGTCACCATTGTTGTTCACGCTTTACGTCAAGGGCATAGAAAGACGACTGGAAAACAGCGAATTAGGTTTTGATTTATCCTACATGCGTAATGGACAAATGGTGCAACAAAAGGTCCCTGGACTGATGTACGCAGACGACATTAAAAAAGATTTACAGGTACCTGCGAATATCTGTGGGAACGCAGCGACAAATCTAGGCCAGTTTAGTTTAGATTAAGTTTAGCACAGAGAAATCAGGGATTATGATCTTTAATGAACACACGAGTAACTTCGTGGTGTCAATTCAACAGCAAGTAATACCCATAGTGAAGCAATATAAGTACCTCGGCGTACACATAAACGAAGGAAAGAATTAGTCAAGCAACCACCAAGATGATCTGAAAATAAAGGGGAAGCGGAATGCAGCAATAATGAAACAGAGAGCACTGTGGGGCCACAATAAGTATGAGGTGGTGCGTGGAATCTGGAAAGGAGTAATGGTGCCAGCGCTAACATTCGCAAATGCCATTATATGCTTAAAATCGGATATATGGGCGGGTTTGGAAGTTAACCAAAGATCAGTAGGTCGGTTGGCTTTGGGAGCACACGGTAATACGACAAATGAGGCAGTGCATGGTGACATGGGTTGGGCCTCTTTTGAAGTCAGAGAAGCACAAAGCAAAATTAGTTTTGAAGAAAGGCTCAGGAACGTGGATGAAAATAAATGGGCGGCTAAAGTGCACAAGTATCTCTACATGAAAAGCGTGGACACAGAATGGAGGAAGAGGTCAAGGAAGTTGGCAACCAACTACAGGATAATCGAAACTGTAAATAGACAACCAGGGGTCATCAGAAAGAAAGTGAGAGAAATAGAGACCGTGAATAGGATGCAAAGAATGGAAACGAAAAGGACAATGGAGATTTACAAGAATGAGAAGAAAGAAATTAGAAGGGAAAATCTGTACGATAACACAAAGGGCAGTGCCTTGCTATTTGAGGCTCGAGCCGGTTGCCTAAGGACGAAAACATATCGGAACAAATATTCGGAACTAGATGAGACATGTGTATGCTGCAGTAAAGATCCAGAGACCACTCAGCACATCCTAATGGAATGCGACGGGATCCACCCAGCGAGAACCGTAGGTAACGTGCAACTCCCAGAAGCGCTTGGGTTTAAAGTGGAAGGAAACAAACCAATCAGCCGTAGAGATCAGCAAGAGACGATTAGAATACTGGTGGAAAAAAAGAAGGGAAAAGATGGATACGACCTGATCTCTTAAAATCATAGGCAGCGGTACAAGGTAAATTTTTGAAAAAGAAAAATAATGAGAGGTATACAGAAATGCTAGATAAAGAACATGTATAGTATACCTGATTAAATCAAGCAGGCTAGGTGACTATTTGTCGCCGCCCCGTTTCAAAGGGGATGCCAATAAATCATCATCATCATCATCAAAGGCCACCTAGCCGAGCAGCCGCCGCGGGCGGAGGCAGTATTTTTTCTTCTCTGGTCACGTTGCGGTCGAAGGCCCAGCTTCCTTTCGATTTTATTTACATGCTATTTTGTCGTAGCAGTTACAGTATCCAAACTTGAACACCTGAGAGTGTTTTCTAACCGAAATCGAGGCACGTACAAAAAGTAAACAATCTCGGTCAGCTGGCGGCTCCGTGTGTCAGCAGACGACGTGCATAGAATTCTTCTGAGAAATCTGTCGTTAGTTGGCCCAACCGGCTTCGATTAAAAACTTTGAAGCGACTATTATGCGCTGTATAAAGAATAAGACATTGGCGGCGTGGCGTTGCCAGTAAACGACAAGCTCACTTAAGGTCGTGTGCAGGCGCGTAGCCAGGGGGGGGGGGGGGGGGCTGATGGGGCTTCAGCACCTTCCCCCCCCCCCCCCCACCCCCCGAAATTTATTCGTGCTGTCATGCACCGCCGACCAAAACAACCACCGGCGCCGGGAATCATTCTGGATTTTGTCTACAATGTCTTTTTGACGCTCGAAAAGACATTTCGGCGCGAAAATTGCGAACTCGGGCTGAATTTCGTGGCAACGCCCATGCACCTGGAGTCACATAACGTAAGGAGCCCCAGCCGAGCACAAACCTTCAAGGGCTTTTTGATAGCGAGCGGGCGCGTTGCGGCATCTCGCAGCGGCACCGGAATCTACGGAGCGCATGGATTTCAATTCCGAAACTTGATGGGTATAAAGTTCTCATACACTTTTGACGCGAAAAGTGCACTGACATTTCCAAATGCGTCCTTCTGATTTTTTATTCTAGAACTTTCTGGGTTTAATGTTTTTATAAACTTGGGCCAACATGCACGCACCCGAATGCGCGTGTCCAGCCATTCCAGAAATGGAAGCACGCGCTCGCAATCTTCCTCACACACGAAAATATTAAATGTCCCCGTGTCTGTCAGCTGGCATCTGATAATTTTCTCCAAAAAACTTTCAGGAAGCGCGCCCAATGTGATCAATGAGCTCGACCAGGGCAGGCATAGTAAAATGAGAGAAAACAGAAGAAAGTCAACGGCCTATTTAATTTGAGACAGTTCTTTTTTGCGGGCGGCAACGTCTGGCTCTCCGTGGCGATAGGGACACTGGTCCTACGGATTTAAGCAAAGCCCCCGCTGAAAATATTGGTATTTCCAGAGCGCTTCTTCGCATGCCAGTTGATTGTGGAGATACATATCTCAAGAACCATTTGGAAAGTTGCCCCAGTAATGCCTCGTATTTAAACCAGATGTACAAAACCAAATTATAGAAATTTGTGGTGAAATTATCAAAGAAAGCCTAGATGCAAAAGGGAACGCTGCAGGCTACTTCTCTGTACTTGCTGACGAAACGACGGATATTGCTGGAATCGAACAGCTTACTGTTTGTGCAAGGTACGTAAACAAAGATGTCAACGATATCGAAGGAAGGAAGGAAGGAAAATAAGAGGTGAAAGGCAGAGAGGTTAACCAGGTTAAGTGTTCCGTTGGCTACTCTGCACAGGGGGATGTGGTAAGGGCAGAAAAGATTGGAAAACAAGATAAGATTAAAATGAAAAAAAAGATACGTATCAGTCCGCACATTCTATAGTTTTTCACTAAGTCCTGTTTCTTTTAAAAAGCGTACTAGCGCTTTTAAAGCAGTTCGTTCCGACGTCGGCTGGGACCAGGGACCAAGAATTGGCTTCCGTAAGAGGACGGCTGTCTACTTTGTCGAGTGTGGTGCTGAGGAAACGATATCGAAGTGTTTTTAGGTTTTAGCACAGGAATATATGCCCTCTCTCATGGAAACTGCAGGTTATATGTACATGTGTACAAACTGCAGCAGATTCTAGTCACCCTTCCAGTGCCATTGCCAGGGCAGAGAGATTTTCAAACATGAGATTACTAAAAAAACCACTTGCGCTTTACAATGTCTGAGGAACGCATGGTTATGCTGGCGCTTCTATAAACCCACAGAGACGTCGCCAACAACGTGTTCGAAGTTATTGAACGCTTCGCTAAACCTCCCCGATGAGTGAAGTTTATTGTTTAGATAGCGAAGCAGCAAAAGTCAATGCCTGTAAAAGTATCTGTTCCTTCACGTTCCTATATAAGCTCGTAATTATGAAAACGTATAATTGTTCATTAGCTTTTAAAACCACAGAAGTTTTCATCATTTATTGTAACAGTTAACATGATGATCAAAATTATCCTGGCGATACAAAAATTACGGGGACATCAATAACCAATTTTGACAAACCTTGCTCAATGAAAGCCCGGCACACGCGGCGTTTCCCAAAAACGCGCTCGGATGTTGTTGTTGTAGTAGCCTATCACGCCTGTGGCTCCTACCCATGGAGGGGGATTGGCCAAGAAATGGGTGGATTATTCCAAATTAATATGGAGGATACATTTCCGAATATCTATGAAATTAGTATTGAACAGTGTAGAGTTATATGTTAAGTAAATCAAGAAAGTCATATCGAATGAGTAATCATTAATTTGAAAGTACAAAAAAAAAAAGGATAGAATTTAGCAGGGTATTCGTCTGGAGTCTGTTAGGAACGTTTGGACGGCGAAGCAAGCATCCCTGTGGCTGAATCCCAAAGTGGACGCCCCGAACGAAAGAATATTAGGTTCTGTTATTTCCAGGCCAAGCCTTCGAAAAGGTATTTCCAACAATCGTTTTCTTGCCGCAGTAAAGCGGTGACAAGATAGAAGAAAGTAAATCAACTTGCCGCATCTGTGGACTGTGGCTTTCGTTTGTCCTTTTCTTTCCTTTTTAGCTACATGTTCTTACTTCCTTTTTGAAACGAAGCAATACCCTTCTTTAATTTGGGGTGCAGAATAATTGTTGCCGCTGTGCAGGCAGTTAAAATACACATTTTCGTATTGATTTCTGCATTCTTTTTCTATTATTCTAGCCACATGATGCTGTCGCGATCGCAGCATGGCCCAAATGCATATCACGATTTCTGAGATCATAGTTTTGTTCTTGCCTGAATCGTCCGTCTTTATACTCGTATGCGTGAAGTTTACTATCTGCGACTGCGCAACATGTTTATTTGTCTTGTTTGACGCATTATATACAGTGACGTTTCCTTAGATACGTAGATTTATTGCAGACTTATACGTATATTTAAATATCTTGTTGCGAGGTTTTGTGCACACAAGCAGTGAACTTGGTTTCACGCGACACTTCCTTGCCGTTTATCTTGGCATTTGTATATTCCATTCTATCTTCACATTTCTAATGTATATTTTGCGGAACTTCTGCTTTTTATATGTACTCACTGTTGCGACTATAACTTCGGTGCAAAACAATATACGACCGGTAACATCTGCTCCTGCGCAGTCCATTGCAATGAAGGACTACGTCATTGAGGTTTTTCCCTGGTCGTTGCATATGTACAAAAATGTAAACAAGGTGGTTGAATGACAGATTCATCAAAATATTTGTCCTCAACTTGTTCATTTTATGGCCTTTACGTTTTTCATATCAGCTGCATGCACTGCTTTGCTGGTTTCGAACTGATATAGTTCTAAGTTCGCGTGATATTTTCTTTAGTTATTAGATAGACCAAAAAAAACGCGTAAGCATTGATATCAGCTATTTCTGCCACAATTTTTGGGACATACGAAGCTATTCTTTTATAAAACAAACACATAATTTACTTGTCTTGACAGTGCGTAGCGTTAAATAATTCGTTTTCAGCATCTAATATACAATGGCATTGGCAATGTCAATGCAGTTATTATTCATGTGTTTGATGCCTCGACAACTTTTACAAGGAGGAAGCCGCGTTGCAACTTGATGACTGCGATAACTCCTCGTGCTGCGCTGCACGTTTGTTCCACTTTTTGCCGAATTTGCGCAGCGTGTGCAATTTCCAAGCAGGGTTTGGTATTAGTGTTCCGATCACCATCGCTGAACAATAGTCACGCGGGAATGGCCATCAGCTACGAAGGTTTTTGAGCTGCTAGTGCGTTGTCTGCATCGAAAGTTTCTACACTCCTATTAGAAACAGCGCTTCAATCCCGTGCTGTCCAAGAGACGAGAAAGCGCGATTTTCTCTTGCATTTGCCTGGTATCTCTTTTGAAGCAGCACTGATGGCTCGTTTTTGTTCGGAAATCAAGCAGAAAAGATTCCCTTTCAAACGAAACGAAGATGACCGGGTTCCAGGGAGCAGTTTCGAAATGGCGAACGATGAACACTCCATACTCACAGCCAGGATATTTCAAGGGGGCGGGTGGGCCTGTGTCCACAAAGTGTCACCATCTCGATGTTATTGGCTGGCTCTAGGGTTACTGTCACCATCTCGATGTTATTGGCTGGCTCTAGAGTTACTGTATGCTACCCAAGGTAACTTGCTGCATTTTTTTCTCTTTATTGCACACGCAATGCTGAGAGCGACTTCTGCATTGAAAGAGAAACAGAAAACCGCTGGATCACACAACCACCGTATTGTGCAATCACATTGCCTCTGAAATACATGCACATGGGCCACAGCTGAGCCTGCATTTTGTGTAGCTTAGTAGGCTGCATTTTAGCAGTCATTGCCACAGCGACATCAATTGCCATTGCTGCAGGTCGTTATTTCTTTCCACCACATGGGAAAGATGAATTAGCATGACGCTAGGGCTGCAGCTGTGTTTACATCACGCGGATGACCGCTCGGCTGCAACTGTAAACTAAGTGGTGCCTTCTAGTGCTACTGTCTCTCATGTGCTCTCAGTAGTGCCAGTTCTTACAACAAGAACCCCAGTTATCTATTTGGATACAAAGTAACACGGCCAAAATTTTTCCTATTCAAAGAAAACGGACAGCAAAAAAGTGGATGGCATAATACAAAGCATGTAGAAAAACCAAAAATGTATTTCCATGAGTTGAAACTACTGAACAGCTTGGATGACTTGTAGAATCACCAAACCAGTTAAAGCAATGTTTAACATATGCATACACATTACTTCACTGACCTTCGTGATAAGACCGGACTCGCAAACGTCAAGCACCTAATGAACAAACAGGTAAGCATTTAACAATGGACCATCACGGTGGTTTGTCTCATTGTAGGGGCTATACGGATGAATGTTCCACATCTCATCATAAAAGATTAAACAGAGCACACTGTTACAATCATCTATATATACGAAAACAAGAAGCTTGTTGAAAGGAACTGACAGTGTGCACAAAGAAACTGTAAACTGAAATCACCAATGTATTTGAAGAAGAGAGATACATTCACTTGGTAACAAACAAGTTACAGCTTCAGATCCCCTGAGCTTGGTAACAAACAAAAGCTAGCAATACACATAGGAAGGGGGGAATATCTCAAGAAATAACAGTGTGGACACTATTCACACAACGCAAATGTGTACAGCACAAGGCCAAGATTAAGTATGGGCTACATGAACTGAAATGCCGTTTTCAAAACAAATGAATATTGCACAAAAGCACAACCATTTCTCAATTTCTGGTTTGAAGACAAATGATACTAGAATGCCCAACATCAAGTGGTATGGCTTTTACCAAGTGTTCCGAGGTGGGTGTGTGTGTTACCAGAGCTGCCAGCTTACTTCCAAGGGCCCCCTGAACTTTTATGGTGCTCCAAAGCTCTGCAATCGTGTAGCCATTTTCGCATGCTTCCACTCTTATGAATCTGCCATCAGAAATGGGAGCGTGAACAGCTAAGATTCGTATGCTTGCGAATATTTACCTATCGCCAAATGCACACCATGTATGCACCCACTATCAGCATCTTTCATATGGGAAAGCAAGCAGGCTGGGGGGCTTGCCCATTATTCATAGACCTGGGCAATACATAGGCTCAAACAATCGGACAAGAATGACATCAGCAGCAGCAGCTTGAGCGTATCACTAATATGGCTAACATGAAACTAAGAGACATCCTACATTCAGCAACAGCAATAACACAAGTTTTTGGTAATGCACAGGCTGTGTATCACTTCAGGGGGAAAATGCACATGAAACACTTGCACAGACGAGTTAGTTATTATAAACCTGATATGTCTTGATAATATCCTTCCAACATAAATGTTCTAATGCAATGTAACATACTCTGGTAATCTAAAAGGGTAGGGTAACCTTTAATGCAGAAATGAATGAGATGCAGCAAGAACTTTTGAAAAGCCATGAATATGCAAGAATGTGCAAATAGTAATCGCGTTACGACTTCACATACAGCTTGATTTACAATATACAAAACTGAATTAATTTGATCTGTTGTCAGGAATTGAGCCCTTTCAAGAACTTATGTATTGTAGGCTGTAAATTACAGGAGAAAAGGTTGTGACCTGCAGCCAACTTGCGTGGCCTGAACAGTTTTGCACATAACACAAGCACAATTACACTAAAATCCACTAGTGACAAGTGCCATCTACAAGCAATACGTGTGGAATATTACTCCTATGATGAAACATGAACAGAATAAATGTTGTGTATCAGAGCCGAAAAGTTTGAGACCTCCACAAGCCTGTTTTTTCCATGAGAATCTTCACCATATACAATTATTTTAAAAGAGCAACGCTTGTGTATGGTCCATTCATGCCAGTTTTTTTTTTTACTCAAATTGAAACACCCTTTTAAATGAATAAATACTTGACACAAAAATTCTAAAGTTCTCATGTTACACTTTACCTTCTCCCTCTAGGAAAGCTTCTGCAGGAAGCAGAGCCAATAAAAACCATGACACCACAAATTACATGTACAGTCTGTTTCACACTTAGGGGAAAACTCGGACTGCCTTGAAAGACGCTCCGAGTTTTCCCCAAGTGTGAAACAGACTGTACTTACCAAAACATGTGCATTAAACAATATACAATGAAACATGCCACCAAGGACATCTCAGTCAGGTACATAAAATTGACTTCAAACATTTGCTTTGTTTAGCAGTGAGCTAATATGAAAACCATACTAAGTATGCGTGTTTCTTTAATGCTTAGATGGAATGACAGAAATGAGCATTATGAAGCATGGCACAGCAACAGCTTTCATCTTGGTGGGATGATTTAAATAAACAAACACACACACACACACACAGATGATTTATAAGCTAAAAATAGCAAACTTCATGCTACTTTAATGAACCCGCAACATCAGAACAAGCACGATAACCTGTCGACACTTCTGCACAAATGCGGACCGTCTACATTTTTTTAGAGAGCCCTGGATACTAGTATCACAGACTGAGGCAAGCTGTGTCGTCCAATTGTCAATAGGCTATGCAATGGTAGTTGGACTAATTGCCAATGCAAAGATTGTTCTATGCAGTCTTCACTCCATATTGCACTCAATGCCCTACACAAGGCTACATGATGTGGCAGCTCTACTGGCTTGGAGGAGGCGGTCCCTGCGGCCGCATGCCTTGCGCTGCATTCAGAGGTCGCCCCAGCAAGAGCTGCTTCACAAAGGGTTCCCTCAACAACTGCTGGCTTGGCAGTCCAATGGAGCTTGCACGCTGGTTCTCTGCAAGATGGCCATTGGAGGCTTCAGTATCCACAAGGGATTGGCAAGGTGTAGTAGACTTCACAATGATTCCCACTCTGTTTCTCCAACTGGATGCATCAGACCGTGCAGCCAAGTTCTGATTTCGCTCTTCCAAAGAAACTTGGTGCACTGGTGCCTGCTGACGCACGGTCACTGTCTGCTGAGGTTGCACAAATAGACATGCTCGGTGCTCATCCACAGTTTGTGTTGCAGCCCCAGGTGGCACACGTGTCACCGGCTCACTCGCCTCCTCCTGCTGCTGTCCCTTCCACCTCTGCAGCGCTTCTTGACACGTAGTGTAAGGGTAGGGCCACTGCGACACGGAAGTCCACGGGCGCACAAATCTCGAAGATTCTGATGAAGTGCTTTGTGCAGAAATGCTTGCAGTGCTGTTGCTCATGGAGGTTCGTGGTTGTGCCGAAGACTCGCACAACTGCTCTGCAGGGAGGTACTGCTGCAGCTGCTGGATGGATCCATAGGCTGCCTGGTACTGCTGGCCACTCTGGCTAGTACTTTTTGCGGATAACATACTCAAAGCAAGTCGGATCTGCTGCTGCAGGTACCGTTCTCTTTCTGACAGCTGCCTTGGTTCAGAAGCTTCGGAATGTCCTTGTTGCTGGCCGGCAGCAATTTGTCTGCCATGGAGCCGCTGCATAAGCAGCTGGAGATACTGACGCTTCTTCAGCTGAAGCTGTACATCTTTTTCTGCTTTAAGCAGTTCGGCATCCATGGCTTGACTCGTGTCCTGTGCTCTATCAGGTGGCGGCATCAGGGGAGAGAATTGGGGCCCATAACTTTGCTCTGTTTCCATCCTCGACGTCCTTGACGACAGTGCAAGTAGGGAATTCAGTGTGCGAATTCCAGCTGTCTGCAGCCCTTGCTGCTGCTGCAAACATAGCTCACGCTTTTGAAATTGCCCTTGTGCATCACTAGTTCCTGGTACTGGTGGTGTCTGGGGTACATAGCGCAATTGTGAAACAGGTCCTGAAGTAGGACCCGTTGACTGCCCCACTGGTGGGACGTAGCCTGGAGACAACTGTGACGGTCTGGCACAGCTATAGGGAAACCCTGCACCGCCTTGCGAGTTTTCTGGAAGGCTATAGGCATTTAGCCAAGCATTGTTGTGAGAGTAAGCAGTCATCTGCCTTCCAAGCTCCTCCCGCTGTCTTGAATTCATGCTGCTTGGTTGTGCGGGTAACCCTTGATTGTGCACAGTGTGTTGACGTGGCCCTACATACATGAGCGGTGGAGGCTCCCTTAGCTCAAAACGCACTTGGCGCACCTGGCTAGGTCTGTTAGCAGCTGAATGACTTTGTTGTCCCGGCCTACGGTTTTGTTGAGGAATGTCCCGTGGAACGTCCTTCTGGCTACATGTCTGGGAGAGTTTCTCCTTTGGAGTCTGGGAGTTCTGCTGCGCTAGACTCTGAGTGCCACCAACAGTTTGCCTCTGCCAACTTGCAAAAAAGCTTCCAGGCACACTTCTGTGACCAGGCAGCTGTTTATTGGGTGCCTTAGGGTCCACTTCCATTCTAGATCCAAGCACTGAATTCTCATATGCACTGTGTGGCATGGTTCTTGCCTGAGCCAGCTGCTGCTGTTCAGGTTGAGTAGCCATTTCCCTGGACAGGGGCCTACAACAATAAAAGAAATGCAGCAAATGTGAACATATCTCCATCTCTTCAATGTATTTTTGAATATGTGCACAGCCAGTTTTAACTGTCGTTGCATGTGTTGTTTTTTAAACAAATGCCCCCCCCCCCCCCCCAAAAAAAAAATAGAAAGATGCTGGTACAGAAAGATGCTGTTCACACCGTCTTTGCCTACCTTGCTTGCTTTCCTAGTTTTTTTTCGCTGGAAGTTCTTATAATGCACTTCACAACTTCGACCATCGTCAGCTGTTCAGCACCAAATTTAACTTTCTTCCGGTTAAATCACTAATTTCTTGTGCCAACTGAGAAGCTGTAGATATGTTACCACTATTATATCTTCTATTGGCAGTATCTCTGCAGTATATGGTGGAAGTCCCATACTGCTAGCCCAACAGTGTGTGGCTTTCTGCCCAATATTTTTTGCGCCTACCGCATGGAGGCAGTTTGGTTAGACCTGTAGCTTACATTTCTTGTGAGCTAGGGGTCAGGCAAAGAAGCAGTGAATGCTGTTCACTACATGCTTAGAAGAAATATTGAATTGAAAAACTTTCACGCGCTGTTCAAACTATCACGTGGCTTGATTTTTGCACTTGTTCACAAAATAACTTACATGAGTATGAAAATGGGACAATTGGCTCAGGTGTCCCACCCCCACAAATGGCCATCCATGATTGCAATGGTGCCATGATGTACATGGCAACATGGCACTATGTACCACCAAATGCCCACCCTTTTACTGTGCCACTTCCAGACTCGCATACGAAAAATTGTTGATCAAGTTGATCATTACTTTCACTATGGCCCTCATAAATTGCTTCTGCTGTTAAAGGAGTATTGACACATACTTTCGAAGTTAACACCCTGCCATGTGCTTCTCACACATAAATGGATGGCACTTCGAAAGTATGAAGCTTAGGAGATGCATCCACCTCCAAGGTACCAAAATTTCAAACCGGTTTGTAGAACTGAATGTTAATAGTAAATAATTTAGGACACTGTGGTACTTGCCAGCATTTCTGCTAAGCTTAGGAAGCTTGGACCTTCTTCTAACTAAATAAATTACAATTAAAAATATCTACCGGTACACTTTTAAGCCAGTATTATAGAAAAATGCAATATCCCCACCTGTGCCTGTTAGGGTTGCTGGATACTGCAGTCTCTGCAACAACTGCCCCTGCACACACACTGTTGCCTTCTTTCTTGTTGGTGCTCTCGGAGAGCCCACCACTGGAAGCACCATCCAAGTTCTTTGGCTTCCCCCTCCTGAAATGATAAAGGCTGGATTTCAAAGCCAAAGTCTTTCTTAGCAAATTACCATTAATTTTCTGTATTGGGTATAGGTATGCTTAGGTATAGGTATGTATAGGAAAAATTAAGCCACAAGCGGTTATGCCTCAGTAGGCTGAACATTCTTAAGGATTTCCCGCATGCAAGCCAGCGCATTGAGATGCCTGGCTTCTTTTATTGCAGTGTCAATTTGAGCAGTCCACACGATTTTTTCACCGTCCTAAATAATTACATATAAAAAGATACTGAATTCTTCATTTTAGTGCAGTTTCTGAAAAACATCACCGAAGTCCACTGCATGATTTTCCTTTGCATCGGAATTTGAACGCCAGGTTGAGAAAGATGTTTAGGTTGCAGAGACTGGTGCAAAACGAAGCTGCATTCTGTCTAAAGGTGGTTGCATTCAGGTTACAAAGCTTTGCTTGCTGGAACAAAATGTAACACAGCCTATGCAGACCATGCAGACCCTGCCGGCTTGCGCCATCGTTTTCCCAAACGTAGTATTCATAGTAAGGGTGGCTAGAATAGTACCTGCTGGTGCGGGGTTTCTGCACCGAAGCACCGGGTTCCTTACAACGCGCAAACATGCCCTCGCGTGTTGTCAGAACGCCGGCCGAAGAGCTCCAGCTAAACGGTGATTTGCAATGAACCAAGGCAGGCCGACATACGGGCCAGGACCACTCCTTTCGCCTGCTACTGAAGCTACGATTGGCTGGGCTGGGGTAAGTGTCGGAGGGAGACAGGCGCCCCCAGCCAATCAGCACTTCAGCAGCATACGAAATGGGCCCATGACTACAGTATATCGAGTTTGCACCTTTCTTATTGCAAATTCAACATCTTTATAAAGAACATGCTTCTACTAACTTTAATATTGGAACAACTATATTGCCACGGGTATGTGCCAGTAGGGATGAAGTTGAAGTAGTGTGGGTTTTTAGATTAAGCGTGGAGACGAAGAAGATGGTTTTTTCGACGATTGATAAGGTGTATTTGTTGGTGCTGCTCCGCATCCTCGTCGATCCCACGTCATTACACTGGTGGAGGTGCAGGGTATACTTCAGCCGAACTGCCCAGATGGAGAGGCTCTAAAAGTCAAACTGGAAGACATATTCTAGAATCACTGAGCATCAACTATGAACCTAGCACTGACATAAAAACAGATATACCAGCGGATATCAGGAGACACCTATATATCCCTCTGTTACCCAAACTTTACATGCATCTTTCACACAACAAAGAATGAAGAAAGAGCCAAAGCATTAGGAAGAAGGTTTGAAAATTCTAAGACATGCTCTATGTAGACGCAGCCGACTACGAACATCAACATGCCATGGCAGTGGCAGTAGTCAATAATCAAGGACAAGCAATTTCATCAGGCACAGTCCTAACAACAACACCAGAGGTAGGAGAAGAGGTCGCCATTGCACTAGCAATTACATCTTCTCCCAAATATAAAATTATAATAATGTGATTCCAAGACCACCATATTAAATTACGCTAAATCACGCATCTCGCCAAAGGCGCAAAACATCCTCCAGGCTGGTTTCCACGGAGACCGAGTCAGGAAAATACAAATCATCTGGGCACCAGCCCACTCTGGCCTGCCAGGCAACCTGAATGCGCATGACACGGCTCGAGGTTTCGCAGACCGAGACGACGTCACCAACACCAACACGGACACATTCGCAATCTGCCGGTCGGGCAGAGATAGGCTGGTTTCTTTTGGGAAATCATAGATCATTACAGGCTAGCCAGGGACCCGGCAGCACATTGCTCGTTAAACAAGTGGCAATCGGTGGCTTGGCGGCTAATACAAATCAACACATTCCCCAACCCCATTGCCTTCAGTCACTATCACCCAGACGTATGCACAGACATATGTAAGCATTGTAACAACCGAGCAGATCTACCACACATAATTTCGGCATGCCCAAGGAAACAATATATTAACAATAACTGTCAAAAACACAACAACCAAGTTTAATAACAAGAGATGAGGAGCAATGGGAGACCGTGCTGCTCAGCTCAGACCCGGATGTTCAAGCAAGAGTATTCCTAATGGCCGAAGATGCCGCCGTGGCCCAGAGGCTGCCAGCCGCCGTCTAAAGGGGGAACGGAGGAGGCTTCTAGTCATTACCCCCTTCTCTAACCACATTTTGGGCAAAATAAAATTATTTCTCTCTCTCTCTCATGCTTGCCACCCTTTCGCGAGTCGACGATCGAGCCCGAAATCGCTATCATGCATCGAAACACCGATCCACCGGTTCAGTCACCGCCTGCTAGGCTTAGCGCCCGAATCCAGTACCCTGCTAGAAACCTCGAGAAATCGTTTGCCTCCTGCAACTACCATGGCCACCACGGCTTCATCGCAAGTAACACTGCAGAATCCTATGGTTGGGGAGAGTTTTCATGGCGATACCTTCGTCCAAGATTGGGTAGACCAGATCGAGCGCATCGCAAAGTACAACCATAAGACCAGCTCGGAGGACAAACTGTTGAGTGTCTATTTCTATCTGAAGGACAATGCTCGTACGTGGTACGTCAACCAGGAGAGAAGCTTTGCCACCTGGGACGACTTCTGCACACAACTGCTGGATACATTTACAAGCATCGACAGAAGGGAAAATGCGCAGCGTCCCCTTGAAATCTGCATTCAAAAACCCAATGAGAGTGTTGAAGACATGGCCCGTCTTTTCCTTAGGGCAGACCCCAACATGCCAGAGGAAAGAAAGCTGTGGTATCTCTTGCGAGGAGTGAAAGAGCAACTGTGTGTCGGCCTTGTGAGAAACCCACCGACAACAGTGGCGGAGAGTTCACAAAAGAGGCTACAGCCATTGAATGGGCCCTACAGCAACGATACCGCCAGCATGACATGAGTAACTCGGCGCTGAACACTTCTGTACTGGCTGCAAGTAATGAAAAGCCTGTGTGTGAAGTTATCCAAGAGGTTGTGAGAGAAGAGCTTCGGCAGCTTGGATTTATTATTGCATCTACGGAACCAATGCCAGCATTATCTTTTGTAGTTGATGTGGTCCGGGAAGAAGTCCGGCAAGCTTTTTCATCACCAGGCTGTGGTAACGCGCCATGGCGCCTTACTTATGTGGAGGCTGTTCTCGCTGTTGACGCCCACAACTAAAACATCACCTAAGCTACAAAAGAGTCGATATCGTCACCCCCATCGCCTCTACCGACCCTGCCGATCATGCCTGCACAAACAATGCCATATCTTCAAGATACGCACGCCACTCCTTGGCTCCATGAAGAGTTGCCGCCGAACTATCAGTGTTGGCAAACCAATTTGTGGCACAGCGTCGACCAGTGTGCTACCATTGTGAGGAAGCTGGACACGTCTATCGAGTTTGCCACAAATGGAACAACTATCGTGCCACCCAATACCCCAACGGTACCCTCTCATCATTGTTGCCCACTATGTCCTTATGAATGAGAAATCCTACTCCACACTCTTATCAGGATGACCTCTGCATCAGAGGATGTGGCCTTTAGTCAACACTGTACAAGCGTCACCAGTTGGTCCAACCTAAGGCCAATAATATCCTATTCAATGTCTGATAATTCTTCAAGCAGCTCTGCTAAAGGTAGCCTTACTCGAGGTGGGTTTCCGGCGGCACTGGGATTTGAGCTTGGTACCTCCCGCATACGAGGTGGACGCTCTACCGCTAGGCCACTGCTGCCCCTCCATCCCGGTGTCACCGAAAACCCACCAGTTTTTGTAGCGAGAGCTGCACTGGCCGTATTCTCGCCATTTCGTTGTGGTCGATGGCCGCACCACGAGCTAAGCCGTTGCCTAGCAACCGCCGCAGCTGGCAGCACCGCTCGCTGCACCATCTGGCATGACGTCAGAGGAGGAGCCGGTGAAACCACGAGCTGAGCCGTTGCCTAGCAACCGTCGGTGTTTGCATCGCCTGAGGAGCCGGCGTTGCATCGTATATATAGAAGGGGCGGTTCGGTGGGATTCGTTGGCAGATATGGAAAGCGAGTCGGAGAGACTGAAAGAAGCCAGGCTTCGTCGTCGGAACGAATCCACGAGGAGGCAGCGAGCCGAGGAGACAGGAAGAACAATCCGCACGCCTCAAGAAGCGTCGTAAGTACGAAGCTGCTAGGCTTCGGCCAGGCGAAGCAGCCAGATGAGGATGGTTCGTCATCAAGTTCAGCATCTCATGCCAGGGCTGCGGATGAATACGGAATGAAACACCAAGCTAAACAATAACGTTAACCGTACCTCTCGCTATGCACACCCAGGCATAACTGAGTTAAGCCACAGCCAAATTTTTTTTTCTAATGGGCAGAGATGACCCCTGGCCTGGTGCTTGGCTCTCGTGGGGGTTCACATGGAGATTTACGAGTAGTCTCTGGGTGCCTGGTTGTCCAACCACAGACGGCTTTGTTGAAGAGCATTCGCCACGGCTGTGGACGGGGCAAGTGCTGCTGCCAGGTACCTACCGGTAAAATAGGTACAAGTGCGCTCCTGGCCTGGTGCTCAGGGCCATTATGGGCCCTCAACACTTGGAAAGAGGTGTGTTTTAAACCCGAAGGCGTTCCCACCTCAATAGGTGCATTTGGTGTGCCACATGGGAAATGGCCGCCATGGGAGCGGCCCAAACATCACTTTTCTTTTTTTGTGCTCATGGGGGTTTCGACACGAATTTAGCACACAAGCTCCTATCCGAAGTGTATCACCCCTTAAGGAAGCCGAATGCCAGGCCGGGGTACGCTTGTGCCCATTTGAACCAGTGCCCTTCAACGCGTTCAGTGCCAATCATGCAAGATATCGCGAAATTGAAAGTATCTTCGGAAGCGATTATTCTAAAATAAGGCCCAAGTTTGTCAACGCATTGCCGCACCCACCTACGCTTGCCCTTGGCCTAGACATTGCACAGCCACGATTTTCTGGCAATCCTTTTTATGCTATTCCTTTTCACACTTTATCTGTGGTCATAACGATGTTCCGCACGCATTATCAACGGGATCAGGTGGCCATGAACAGGGGATGATCAAGTGCCATAGAATCAAGCAGAAGGCATCACTACAAAATCGAAGGATTATATCTCGCCCAATGTGAAGTTGTCGCTACAGATAGATGAAAGAATACAGTCAATGCATGCGCCAAATCTTCATCGGCAACTATCACTAGCTTGACTAGGCTTCGCTAGTTCGGTTTCGTGGAGACACCGGCAGCATGGTCAACGACCATGCTGACGATGTATCAAAATGAAACTATCGCCATTTCGGCTCGACTCGATGACCAAACTGACACATGGTCGTGCAGTCGGAGTCCGAATTATCAAACGATGAGCTGTAAGGTGTCCAAAATTTTGATCGGCCTTATACATTAGTTCTATGGGGCTAGTGGCGATGCCGCGGGCCTCTTCGAATAATCAAGAATGTCCAAATAACCAGCTGACAACTGTATATCAAGAGCTTCTCGTGCGATTCTGGCCATACTAACAAAATTGAAGCACGTCCTTGTACTAGCCGTCGAATATCTTTCTGCAAGGTGAAAGCCACTTGCATAGCCGTAGCATTAAAAAATTTGTTGAATATACATTGGGCAAATTTTCAAATTGCAGGTCTCAGACAAATACAACTAACGGTCAGCCAAGTACTTTGTGCACATCCAATTTACTAGACTGCAGTGCACTGACTCTGGATAAGAGTGCTAGGAACATCCCAAAAAAAAGAACTCACGCCACACGAAGAACATCATCCGGAACCATTCCTGTAGTAGAACGCGGTGGGCCAGAAATTCCTGTGCTGAGCCGTTCTTGCTCAAGAGGGGAAGTAACATCAGTGGCTGCTTGATGAACTGTACTTTCAGCTGTCAAAGCAACTGCCGAGCCTAGCAGTGTGTCCGGTTGACCAGCCACCTGGCCTTGCTCGGTTATGGCACCGGATGGTGGCAACAACATGCCACTGCTGTCCAGAAAAGACATGCGACCATGAATGTCATCACATAAAAACTCAAAATCTGCTTTTGATGTTCTTCTAGCATGACCATGCTTCCAAATGATAGGAAAGCAGTGGAAAGTACAACCATAAAATTTGCTTTTGTGTTTACAAATAAATTCACCAAGGCAAGATACACAACATTTAAACAACATTGTTAACAAGCATGCAAGCTTTTTCAAACTAAAGATATCCCTTTGATGCAGTTTATCTTAGCGCTCGGGGGTCTTTGCTATGGTCAAATCTCGAAACATCCACTGCACTGGAACATTCACTAAAACCCATTCCCATTCTAAATGCTATCCCCCTCTTTCATTAGTGCAAAGTAGCATAATAAATGACAATGGCCAGTTTTCTTAAAAAGCCTCTAAACCACTTTTTATCGAAATGGAGAAATGCATTTGAAGTTAGAATAGGCTATTTCAGAAATACTTTGCCGTAAGAAGTACTTCCAATGCGTTCAACAAAAGTGGAGTTATCGGTAATCAAACATTCCCTTCGTGGTGCTTCCGCTCCTTCTTCAATGACTGAATGTTCATGTAGATGCCACTACATCTGATTTTAGCACCTAGGACGCGCCAAACATAAGCGGAACGCAGTTGTCCTGAGCGAGCTGCTGCAACCCACTGATCCAGCAGACTTGTAACGGCACCCTGCGGTGGCCGCAGTATCTACGCTACATAGCGGACCTTGTCTACATGAAGCTGTAGTGCATATGCGCAGCATTTGCTTTTTGCCCGACAAGGCTTGAGCGCATGTTCGCGCTATATGCTCCTGTCAGGCCGTGCTATGTGGTGCAGACCGGCTTTGTCCGGGGCCAGCTTGACCGACGTATAGTAGCCACTAGTGAAACAACATCAAACGGGGTTCTATGGAAAAACTGGTTATTCGGTTATTCGATTCACCAGTTATACGAATTTGAAAACTGGATAACTGGAGTGATTGGTTATTCGGTTGGTTATTCGGTCAATAGTATCCAGATATTTCGATCGGATATTTGTTCTATATTTGTGCTGAAATTACCTCTCTTTCTCTCTTCACTCTTTGTTATTGCCACCGGCAGTGTGCGGACTCGCTTGTGCTTGATTTTGCAGAAACACCAGCACAACCAAGTGACTCCGTTCCACCAATAGGGATGTGCAGGTAAGCCCCGGACTTATGTCAGTACATTTAGGGGGCTTCAGAGGGCTTGTGTGTTTTCTAGCGACTACTTGTGCGCCGGTGTTAGCGCCAACTGGTGGCCAGAATACGAAAATTACTTTTTCACGACCTCGAAGAATAACTATACAATGCACCGCATGCCTGCCAGAGCCAAAGCTCCTCTGGCACAGCGGCGTGCCATTTTGGTCACTTAACGCTTTCGGCGCAATTTGGCACAGCAATTTGTGTGAGCATAAAAAATGGCGCAATTGGCACAGAATTCCCATGCCTAATTAATTATTTATGGGGTTTTACGTGCCAAAACCACGATCTGATTATGAGGCCTGTGGATTATGCCTGTGTGAGAGTACATTCTATCGCAGCATGTGCACAAGAAATTAATGCTACCACCATTAATGGAAGTACAGGGCCAACCACTGTTAAAGGCAACTGGCGCCAGGCGCAGGCAGTTGGTGCCTCGCAGAGCACCTCCTATGCATCTCCTCGCACTAAGTACCCTGAGCATGCGTATGACTGTAGAGCGAAGACTAATAAGCATCGAGTGAGTGTCCAGATGCTGAATGTTGTAGCCACTTAGCATTTAAATGGCTAGAAATGCAAGTCGACTACGCAGTCAAATTTCAATATAACTATTTATCAGATAAACAATGTAAATTGAAAGAGGTTATTTCCGATATCAGCGAGTAAATGGTTTACACTAAAACAAATAGAGATAACAAAGTTATTGTTGTTATCTTTATAACATCTTTATAACAAGGTTCGACAGTATATGCTTATCCCATTACAATTTGTCCTGCTCATCAATATAACCTGAATTGAGAGTAGGGGCCACCAAAGTAATATTTGTCCACGTGGGCTACATAGAGTGACCAGAATTTTTATTTCAAGAACTATTGGAGGGAAATTTCGCTCTGCACTACTTGCAGTACGATTGAAATTTTTGGTACTGTATTATTCAATAACATGCGTATTGTTTTACTGAAAGATAAATACTGAAAAGTGCGACCAAAACGTTAAACTTGAATCAAGCAAAGAAAAGCAGTGATAAGCACATCCCAATATGAAGTGGTTACAGTAAAAATGCAGGTCACTGTACAAATCTGCACAGACACCAGCCCACAGTCATCACAAAACATTTTCAAGAGTCTCACCTGTTAGCAGCCTCCCCATCTTCCGCTACTTCCTGGCATGGTGGATTGGTACGAGTCGGCAGATGAGGTTCACTGCACACTTCAAATGACATAAAGGACGGAAGGTCCGACTCCAGTGATGACGTCCCCGAGAGCTTGCCTGCATGTTCAATTAGCAGAGAGCAGACACCTTTGTCCAGGTCCAACACTCTGCCTGTGCCTAGGCATCCCAATTTAGCCTCCATTCTCCACACCAGCTGCACCATTCTCTTCAGTTTGACAAAGCCATCAGGCAATAAAGTGCTGACCAATGTTTCACGATAGTCTGACATGCATTCGCTGAGTGCCGCAAGGAAAATTTCCATTTTTTGGACATATTCTTCAAGCAGGCCGTGCAGCATGCCGTGGTGGTCCGCACAACCTTTGTCAGAGATGCTAGTGGCTGCCCTCGATATTCCGAAGACATTGTCCACAAGAGAGATGGCATCAAAAGAAGCAGGAATATCTGCCGTGTCCGAAGCCAAGTGCCCAGCGTTTGGCAAAGAGCTTTTCCGAACATTGCCCCCGGTTGTGCAAGAGCTCTGCATGGCAGCTGCATTCGTGTTTATTGGGATGGCAGACAATGACTTGAATGTCGGCAAATCAAGGTCCATGGAGCATGGCGGAGAGTCATTCCCAGTGCCATCCGCACCACAAGACTCCACATTAGCAGCTGCGGAAAGCCTTAACTGGTCTTTGGGCAAAGCGGGGTCCTCTGCACATGGCACGCAGCCACCACCAATGGCACCCTGGGCTGTGTATGAGATCTCCACACACGATTCCTTTGGGTCTGCTGCAGTACACAACGATGACTGTGCAGGTGCAGTGGGACTCACTAGAGACCTGTAACTGCTGCCGCTGCAGCCTGTGTGTGCATGCTTCCCAACATGTGCCGGTTTGTTAAAGTTGCCATGGGCTGTGTGTTGTCCACTTGTGTCAGATGTATCCACCGAAATGCTACTGTCACCAGCACGAGAGGGTGCCAATGCAGAAACCGGAACAGCAACAGGCGCCCCTTGCTTAGATAAACCAGTTTTGTCAGCATCCCCTTCAGGTATACCAGTGGTACTGATCTTCTGCAAACACTCTGTTAAAGCGGCTAGGTGATCTACGTCAGAAGAATCGGAAGCCACAGCTTCCTGGGCCTGCTCTGCCAGCGCACCCGATTTCTTTGCAGAGAAACCTATTTCTCGACCACCACCACTTGCTCCATCTTGAATCGTCACAGACATGGCACCATCATCCTCAAAATGGATCGAGTATGGTAGCCACATAGGGGACTTGTTCGGTGCGTTGCAATCCTCTTTTAATTCGTCATCTGAAAAATCAGAGATCATGATAGGAGGTGAACCTGCCTCTGCAGCACATTTTTCAGGGCCTGTTGGCAAATCGCCATTTTTACCACCCGGTGGACCACTGTCACTTGACACCAAGGTGCTAGTAGGTGCAACGTTGCCAGTCATGCCACCGACACTCACAGACTCGGCATCATCGATCGATTCATTCTTTAGACCCTCCCAGTCGGTCAGGGTGAGACTAAAGCTTGATGCAACAAGTAATGCTGGGCTACCCGATGAGATTAAAGAGTCTGAGGTAAATCCACAAACATCACTCAAAACATCAGTTTGCTCTAAGGATGCAGTTTTTGTATCTGCATGATCATCTTTTACACTTTCACAATTTCCATAGGCTTCACTCTTCTTGTCTTTCTTGGTGAGAGTTTTCATTGGATCTGTGCCCTTCGGCATTTCACTCAGTGCCCTCAAATAGTCATCTGTATCCTTTGCCGTTTTCCATGCTTGTTTCATCACTTGACGTCTCAGCTTTTCCTTGTTACTGCCCTTAATCGTCTTTTTTTGTAATGTAGGTTTGGCTCTGCTAACTTTCGAACCAGTGCTACTTGCTTTAAAACACTTCTCTGAATTCTGACTGTCATCCTTTGGAGGCAGGTTTTTTGTAACGTTTCGCTGACTTTCGTTTGAAGTCGTGTTTTCGTCTTTTTGCTGGGGCTGCACAGATGGCGATGCAGCCGCCTCAACTTGTTGAGATGCAGAGACACCAGTAGCCGTCGCAGAACAACCATCATCCTCACTGCAGGATTCATTGCTAGACGAGATGACTGGCTTCGTGAGGTAGGCCTTACGTGCTCGCTTTTTTGAAACAATCCGGTGCTTCTTCCCTTGGGGTGACACAGTGTCCACTTTAACTCTGTCGTCCGACTTGGATGAAAGTGGGCAGGTGGGTGTCTTGGCGTCCCGCTCCCTGTTCTCGACATCCGATGAGGCTCGGCGCTTGTGAAGTTTGGCTGGCGTGTCTGGTTCAGAAGCAGCCAGCCGTTCCTTGCCCCCCTTCTCTTTTACTGCAGCCTGTTCTTTGGTGATCTGCTTGCAAAGGGAGCACCTGATGCAGGTGTCTTGGCCCCCAGCATCAGAAATGACTCTGCGTTTACATATAACACACACTTTCTTAGTCTGTTGCTTCTGCCTGACGTGGCTGCTTAATGGCATACGACTGAGTGTGGCCAACTTTGCTACCTTCCCACTAATACCCCGGTCGTCTTCCAGAGGGCGGCGCATAGTGGGACTCCTGGGAAACTCGTTGCCTGCTTCATTTTGAAGAGGGCAGCCATCACCACACGAAATGTAGCCGCTGGGCACCCTTGGGTAGGCCTTGTTCATATCTTCAATTATTCTATCCACCACACACCTGCTCGACGACCTGCCACTGAGGGGGCTCCTGCTCTGGGACCTAGTGAGCCCCTTTCGATGCTCTTCTTGTTCTTCACGTTCCCTACTCCTTTGAGAAACAGGTGAAGCTCTGGAAATGTCACTGTCGTGTTCCTGCAAAATGATGGAATACTTTGGTTAATGGTTGTACACACAGATAGAACCATGAGCAGCTAGTACAACCAATCATAATACCGCATTGAGCTACTTTCAAGCAACTTCTATTTGCTACAGAAGTATTTTCCAAGACAACCATGCGGCCAGTATTACACAATGCTTAGTAATAAAGGAAATACATGGTTTCCTTTTAATAAATACAAAGCTAACAAAACATAGGCTGTTGTAATTTTAACACAGCAGCTTATGCTTACAAGTTGAAACTTCACAACAAAACTAGTTTAGAGCTTCTGCTACAATGAACTACAGTAGGATTTCAACAACATGTTTCTAGGAATTTGAGAAATTACTTGTACTGCCAAGAACACCAATAACAAATATATGTGAAATTTGCATCTGCTCCATTCACATTTCATAACTGAAATTTTATTAAAGTATAATAGTAAGGTATCTTAGTATAGAACAGGCCAAAGCCTGTGTATACACCATGCGATAGCAGGTTGCAAGTTTTCTAGGGACTGACTGCACTGAATCAGCCTGCCCCCTTCTCTGTGAATAGGGGCATGCTTTATATATGATCAACTAAACCCACGACCTCTGCAGTGTGCTGCATACTGGCACAGCAGGTGGCATGTAAACTTGGCCGCAAGTTAAAGGCAACAAGTACACCTGTTTTACACTTAACTTTGAATTTACTTTCAAAGCACATACACATTTACTTTCTGTCTTGAGAATCTTTTTTTGCCACAGCTTGGCAAAGTCATCGTATCTTCTTAGAGGCACTGAAAACAACACCAAATCGGCTAGCTACAAGTTTGAAATATATATACCCCATGTATAATTTATACAAAAACTGATGCATATGCATGCGCTCTACTCAGAATCAGTGAAGACTGAAGGAGAGTCATGCTCAATGGTTCTCATGTTATAAAAATTAATCTCTTGCCATTAGCATAATTGCACAATACAAAAAGAAATGGGAATACATGTTCATCATCTAAACTGGTTTACCTAAAACTTTAATCGAAATATACCAATCAGTCTTCTTTAAAAACACTAAAGTAAAGATTATTTCACAGTCTTAGTAAATTACTCAACAGTAGCAAATAAAGTCACTGCTACTGTGAAAGGACCCTTTGTAAGCCAAGAAAGAAAAAAAAATAAGCATGTGCATGATATAGCCTAGATGTTCCCACACAAGATTTTTGTGATTCTTGAGATTTTGACAGCACTTTCCTGGGCATAACTTAAAGGCACACTAAATAAAAAAAACAATAATGATCTGCATTGATAAATTATCCTACCATACTGAAAGACCAACGCTTACAGTGTGTGGGGCTTAGTAAGACCGAAAGGACACAAGAAACTAAAAATGGGTGGCGGCGGTACATTGAAGTTCCTACACCAGTTCACCATGACGTCATTTATATTTTGAAACCAGCAATGTCACACTGACATACTGCCAGCGAGATATCGTTGCAAAATTAAAAAATGAAAGAGTTTCATTTGCTCAAATAACAATCAATCTATAACCGTGAAATAAATTAAGACAGGTTTTACAAAGAACACTGATGTGTAAACTGATGTTTCTCTTTTGCAGCCCCATATTTCCTCTAGGTCAATGCAACGCCATCAGCCCCATCTATACAGCACGGAGTAACCAAGCAGGTGCACCTGCAAAGGCCGGCCAACCCATCTCTGCTCAGCCGTACGAGATCACATTCTCCAAGAATACTTTTACAAAAGAAGTACCACCTGACAAAGGCCACCACACTCCCCCATTCCAAGCTGAATGGCGTACGCTGGTGCCGGCTAATGCATACCACTAGTTCTGGCTTTAGATACCGCACAACGAACCATCGATGAGGTCGCCTCCAGGACATATTACAATGCCTTAGATAATGCAGCTTGCCTGCCATGTCAAAATTGACGCACCTCCACTGGCGGTTGCTGTCGCCTTATCTTGGGTATCTTGTAGTTCCTCAGATCATCCAAGCTGGAACCAATTTTCGTCGCTGGTGCCACTGTCCGCAAATCTGGTTTCACGACAGGTGGTTGGCACTGGTTGACCTGCAGAGCAATATACATATGAATTGCTCATTGCTCTACAAATTCAGAAACACAATCAGAATCGTAAGCCAAGGAATGAACCAGTATAAAATTTATGTGAGAAAGCGGTGCTTTTGAACGTCCCGGGACGACAAGGCGACGTCAAACATGAGCACTTGTGCTTGTGTCCCATTAGCGTTCTTTCTTTGCACAAGTATGTACCAACCTGCCTAAGTTAGTGCACTATTGCAGTCAATATTCCAACTGCAAACCACCGTGCCCGTGATAGTCAACGTAGGATTGCACCAATGCTACAACATATCCAGCATCTCCAGGAAGCTCAATGTCAACACGCTGAAGCACCATAACCTTATTCCTTGACCGATTGATCCGTGGGGTTCAAAAGCCAAAAGCAACACTAGGGGCTATGAGACACTGTAGTGGACTCCAGACAAATTCTACGTTGCTACGGCTGCATGAGCCACATGCCTGCCGACAGCCGGAAGTATCGTTTTCGATGTTGCTTCGGTCAATAAAGTACAAAGTTGGAAATTAAAACGCCATCGCAAATCGAATCAGCAGTGACATAAAGTATCAACAAACCGTTTTCTCACGATAATGGTGTAGTAATCGCCAATCCTTTGCAACTTCGTGCGGCAACGGTGTCTTCGCGCCAACTCGGGCGGCGTGAATATCGACGGCAACAACACTTTAATTGCCCTGTTGGTCTAAATCCTCATAATAGACATAGTGCACGATGTGCCACATAGAGAACTGCGCAAAAAACAAGTGTGCCGCCGTCGTGGCTTCCGAGATAGCACTGGCATGCACGCCTGAAGGCCACAGCCACCGTACCACTGCCTCGTCCTGAAGCACTGCTGGAGACACGCCTTGCAAGCATGGTTACCCTAGCATGGTTAAAAGCAAGCAACTTTCCTCGCAGCTTCGGAAATTCACGTGTGTCATGGTTGTACTGGATCAGGGTTATCGCTTCTGTGCTTCGGAACTACACGTGAGCCCTCCTTTTACCGCAACCAGGTTAGAAGTGTTCCATATAAGTACTGCGCTTTTAAAAATGTTCATTATATGTGGACACAGTTTCAATAGGCAGGGTCAGAAAATCGTAAATGAGGCGAAATGTGGTCGTTATAACCAATAAATTGTTATATATGGGATCGCTACAAATGGATTCAAGCGCACATTCCACACCAATCAAAACTTCTGTCGTGTTCTGGAAAGAACATCGGACCAGGAGGGAAAGTAAACATATGCCATTTCACAGAAATTGTGTACAATCGAGTTTCTGGTAGGACCACCAGTCCAAATTGGCCCACCCCCCTATAAGCTTCCCCACGCATTTTCTATGGATCGCTATGTATCTCCATGGGTATTCTTTTTAATTTTTTTTGTTTAAATTGGTCCTTATCGCTTATAAAGCTACCAATCATCCACATTTACACTATTATAAGGATTAAACGTTTTAGCTTTGCAAATTACGCATTTTTGTGCAGATGCAAGGCATTGCATTTTTTTGAGTGAGGAAACTGGGGTACTTTCCGAATAATGCTTACACATTAAAAAAATTTACCTATGATTAATATACTCCCCAATTCAAAATTTGAGTGTAGCTCTATAGGTGTTTTCCCTTCTCGATATATTGGCTGGCGCGGACAATGTTGCAAACGGAGCGAAGTGTGGCACGACTGACTCGCTAATCAGGTCGCGAGGGGCATTGCGCTGGTGACGCATAGGAGCAATTTAGAGCCGCTGCTGCAGACAGACCTCCGCTCATGCAGTGCTTTGTTTTGACGCGCTCACCGCATACCTTATTAAAATTAAATTATGGGGTTTTACGTGCCAAAACCACGATCTGATTATGAGGCACGGGGTAGTGGGGGACTCCGGAAACTTAAACCACCTGGGGTTCTTTAACGTGCACCTAAATCTAAGTACACGGGTGTTTTCGCATTTCACCCCCATCGAAATGCGGCCGCCGTGCCGCATACCTTATCGATGTTGTCATCGGTGAACAGACGCTGCGCACTACTCTGCAGCTATCCCAAAGCGATCGTCGCCGCAGAAATCCCTATACACTAGCAGTAAAGAGCACTTCCCTTCTCGATATATTGGCTGGCGCGGACAATGTTGCAAACGGAGCGAAGTGTGGCACGACTGACTCACTAATCAGGTCGCGAGGGGCATTGTGCTGGTGACGCATAGGAGCAATTTAGAGCCGCTGCTGCAGACAGACCTCCGCTCATGCAGTGCTTTGTTTTGACGCGCTCACCGCATACCTTATTAAAATTAAATTATGGGGTTTTACGTGCCAAAACCACGATCTGATTATGAGGCACGGGGTAGTGGGGGACTCCGGAAATTTAAACAACCTGGGGTTCTTCAACGTGCACCTAAATCTAAGTACACGGGTGTTTTCGCATTTCACCCCCATCGAAATGCGGCCGCCGTGCCGCATACCTTATCGATGTTGTCATCGGTGAACAGACGCTGCGCACTACTCTGCAGCTATCCCAAAGCGATCGTCGCCGCAGAAATCCCTATACACTAGCAGTAAAGAGCACACGGCGTGCCACCAGTGTTCAACCGCAGCTGCGGCGGAGTGGCTACACCAACTGGCGGTGAGCCACTGCTGCAGTCACGTGACAGCATGAAAATCTCGCCTTCTGCCTGTAGGTGCGAGATGTCGCGTGGTTTTTTTTCTTCGTCTGCCGACAGGTCAGCGCTGTGTTTATGTTCTTCGTCCTTTGTTCTTACCGTGTGTCATGTCTTTTGAAGATGACGTCGCTGCCCCTGATCCTAATCATGATGGTGTGCTCTCTTCTGTTGTGGAAACCCCGCGTTCCAAAGTCAAGGAGAATGAGGTCAGTGGCACAGCGAGGGGGGGGGAGGTTTGGGGTTCTAGTCCCTCGCCCCCAGGGCCGAGTTTAGCCTCCCCCCCCCCCCCCCCACGCGTCCAGCCTAACCAGTCGACGTGTACCTTGAGTGCTCTGTTCACATTGTCATTACAATTCAGGAGGTAACTTGAGGTGTATGTGTATAAATCAGTTACGTTATTCCAGGGGTGTCACTGTTCCGAGTTCAGGCCGTTGCTGGTCCATCGCTCCTGATTGCACCCTCGTTGATCCGGGCTCCTAGCCTTCAATCTTTCTTTCGTTGTCAGGCTACATGTTGCATACAAGGCTCGCAACAACTCCGTATGTACGCGTTTATTTACATATGTACATTTCGCCAACAGCTTGCAGAGTCATTGACTCCCTCTCTCTCATCTATCTCCCATCACTCTCCCTAATAACCGGACCGAATTTCCCGTTTTAAGCCATTCAGTTAACACAATTCACACCCTCCAGACCGACCCAGCACAGCCAACACGTATACGAAACGCCGTGACACGGGACACTTGTCCCGATCTCAACACATACAACACGTTGAATGGTACAACACCGAATCCACACTAGGAAGCGATCACTGCATCCTTAATACTTTAATTAAATGTATTGAAGATGTCAGGGAAGAATACATGGAAGCGGTTCCACAGCTTGATCGATCCCGCTCAATCACGAGGAGAAACACAAACACTTACGTGCTTTAGACAATTTCCAGGGCACAACAACACAGCTAGTAGAGACCTTAAGGGACAAGTATCTCTGCACCAGACAGGACCCTCGAGGTCAGGAATATCTCTATGCAGGCAGAGATAATCCAGAGATGGATCAGCCCGTTCCAACTCTACGACCTCAAGGCAGCCTTAGCCAAAATGAAGAGAGGCACTGTGCCCAGTCAGGACAAGGTCACAGTGAAACTGCTGGCCAACCTCCCCAATAGCGCGTATAAGGCTCTTCTTAACTACATTAATGCGATATGGAAAGGGGAGACTCCCGTCTCCCCAGATTGGAAAACATCACTTGTCACTTTCATTCCTAAAGCAGGGAAGGAAATTATTGCGGACAACTTGAAACCAATCTTGCTCACATCGTGTGTGGGCAAACTAATGGAGGCAATGGTGCGAGATAGGCTCCAAATATTTGGAAAATTGTAACACTTTTGTAGACACCATGTTCGGCTTCCGCCCACAGAAGTCGGCACAAGACATATTATTACAACTCAATCATGACATACTACAACCGACGGAGCACCCTCACAATGACAGTGTTGTCTTGGCCTTAGATCTGAAGGGAGCTTTCGACAACATTAAACAGCACTATCTTGGCGCACTTGAGCGAAACCCACTGTGGCACACACACATTCACCTACATCAAGAATTTTTTGACGGATCGAGCCGCGCTCGTCAGAATCCAAGACACTGAATATGGACCTTACGAAATGGGTACTACGGGGACGCCACAAGGCGCTGCACTTTACCCTCTACTCTTTAACCTTGCAATGGTACATCTGCCGGCCCAGCTACAGGGTATCGAAGGCATGTGGCACACGCTGTACGCTGGCGATATCACCATCTGGGCCACAGAGGGAAATACAGTGCACATGGAGGAATGCCTGCAAGCAGAAGCTCACCTAGTGGATAGCTATGCAGAGTGCTGCGGCATGCAGTGTGCACCAAACAAATCAGAATTTGTGCACCTTACACCATCGCCTAAGGACACTACACAAATATGCCTCTCTTTGGCTGGTGGCCCCATACACGAGGCATGGAGATCTGAATTCTTGGACTTTTTATTCACAATCAAAGAACAGTCGACACAACACTATAAAAGCTCGGCAAGGTTGGGGACCAAGTGGGCTGAATGGTCTGACGTGTCTCCAACAAGAGAGGGGGATTATGAAGCAAGGACGCTGTCCGGCTAGCTCATGCATTCGTAACCAGCTAAATTCTATATTCGGTTCCCTATCTCCATCTGCGGAAGCATGATGAAGACAAAGTCGACGTTATCCTCCGGAAAGTGATGAAGAGGGCCCTTGACCTCCCTGTCACAACTTCTAACGCGAGACTTCTCGTTTTGGGAGTGGTGCACACCTTTCAGGAGCTCAAGGAAGCCCACCTCATCAACCAATATACACGTCTAGCTCAAACAAAGTCGGGACGGCATTTGCTGGACCGGCTCCACTTGAAACAGACTTTCATATTCAGGAGCGGGTATGAGTGCCCGAACTCTGGAGACAAGATGGATAGGGAAGACAATAGTGGTCGTCGCCAGGTGAGAGCGGACGCCTTGCAATGCCACTATGGCAACAAACACGGAGTCTTCTATGTGGATGTGGCCGGTCCATGTCGTGGGGGGTGGTATACGGCAGCGGTCATCCACGAGGATGAGCAAGTAGATAGCCTCACTTTCAACACAAGCTGAAGAAGTACCTACCGCCCTAGCTGCCGATTCCCGATCTCAATGTATCATAACCGAATCGCATGGGGCTTGTCGAAAATATGAAGCTGGTTGGGTCACCCCGCTAGCGCAACGAATAATGCAGAATTATAGCAATGGGAAAAAGCTCACTAGTTTCCCCTCAAGGTAGCTCAACCTGCTCGAGGGAAGTCCTCAGATCTAGACTCCCGTGAAAAACTCTTCCGCAATCGCATCCACTTCAACAAGATCGGCTCGCCAGCGTTATTCGGGAAAGCTCTGCATGCCGGCTTCACGGTTTACAGACTTGCTGCTGCTGCCCGGCCACGCGTATGCCATCGTTTGTTTTGAACTTTGTTTTAGTGAAGCACTGTTAAGTGTATTCTTATGTATTTGATCTGCGCCCTGCCTAATTTTTATACCCACTGTTAATTGCTCGTTATATTTGTTTTGTCATCATTGATCTAGATTAAGTGCATGTTTGTTAGTTTTCTTGTGTCATTTTTCTTTATTAACTTGTGTATCGTTGTTAGTTGATAAATATCTTGTTTTTTACTCCCGACTGACCCTTTTACTGTGTTTGCTTGAGTACAGAATGACCAACCGGCTTGCATACACCGTCGACGTCTTCACGCCGACGGTGTACGGGTGACAAGCCGTCACACTCCATTTACCTGCAAGGAAAAAAAAATGCTCGATCACATCTAACTTAATTGCAAAGTCCAAGTTGATTCTTTTCGTTACAGTTGCAGCGGCCATCACTTGCGGAAAATGAACTCACGAATAGGCGCTCAACCCACACGACGACGCCATGAAAATCAGAAAGAAGGAAGTTGGTGTTCGAGGTAGCATGCGAGCTAGCCAAACATCTCGATGGGGCTCCACTGACTACACACACATCCCACAACATTCAAACTGACTGCACGTCCTCTTCTCTACCTCCAGGTGCCAAAAGATCTCAAAGTACACAAAGAAGTGCAATTTGAGATCTTTGGTGTGGCGCCATATTCGATATATCTAATGCGCTGGTGAACGGCGTTCCATTTTGCGTGCACCAGCCTATACGTTTTCATGGAATTTTTAACACCAAAGCTGTTCTAGCTAACCGTAAAAAGTGCCGCCTGCTGCCGCAAAACCTCGCCAAGCTATGACATCACTGCGTTGCCTAGCAACCACCTCGTGGAGCGGCGTGTGCCTCGCCTCCTCTCCGTGCCATGCACATGTTGCCTTAATTTAATTATGGGGTTTTACGTGCCAAAACCACGATCTGATTATGAGGCACGCCGTAGTGGGGGACTCCGGAAATTTGGACTACCTGGGGTTCTGTAACGTGCACCTAAATCTAAGTACAGGGGTGTTTTCGCATTTCACCCCCATCAAAATGCGGCCGCCGTAGGCCGGGATTCGATCCCGCGACCTCGTGCTCAGCAGCCTAATACCATAGCCACTGAGCAACCATGGCAGGTCACACATTGCCTTGACATGGGATGTTATCTTTCCCTACCATGGGGAAAATAGGTGTTATTTGTAAGTATGTTACGGCAGACGTTTTTCAAAGTTTTATTAACGAGATGTATGTCATAAAAAAGATACAAATTGTTAAAATCAAGATTGTGCAATAAAATAGGACAAAGTTTGTAAAGACACGCTTGGTATCTTAAGAAAAAAATGTTACGAAAATTATGGGTCATTCGCTACATAGGTATTTCGCTACAAAAATTGAACTGGAAACCCTACAGCTGGGCGTGCCGGGCTGCGGCCACCGATGTTCTGGGCTGGTTTGCGTCGTCGTCGCTTTCAGACTAAAGTCCGACAAAAAGTCAGCGTCCTCTGACTCGCAGCTATTCGATCTTTCGATAAGATCAGCCGCAGAGGAAGCGGAATCGCGATATCTGCGATCTCCTGAAGCAGCGCGCCGTTTTCGGGGCCGGACATTTTTGCGTTCTGCTTTGACGATCGCGAAACTTGGGAGCGCGTTTAAAAATCACCGCTTGGCTGGAAAAAAGCGAACGTCCTAGAAAACAAAAATAGTTTCTCCTCTTTCACGTCTGATGGCGCAGTGTGTCCGTGAGCGTCGTGGAAGGTCTCGAAAGCGGCGTTTCAAACCATCGATAGCGGGCGGCCATTCTCTCGTTCTTTGACGATCGCGAAACTTCGAAGCGCGTTTAAAAATCACCGCCTCCCGGGAAAAGAACCAACTGCTTAGAAAACTAATTTATAGTTTTCCTCCTTCACAACCGATAGCGCAGTTATGTCCGTGAGCGGCGTGGAAGGTCTCGAAAGCGGCGTTTCAAACCATCGATAGAGGGCTAACCATGACCAAAGGGCGCGGTACGGAGAGCTGAGGAGAGCATGCGCGCGCCGCGCGCAATGCTCGGGAGTGGGAAAGATAAAATGAGAGCGAGATAGAGAAATTGTAGCAGCACCAACGAGGCAACGCGCAGAGCTACTGCCGGCTCCGCCCGCGTTGCCTAGCCGTGCATGCGCCCAAGCAGTAGCGATGACGTCAACTCTGTTGCCTAGTAACCACCAGCTCCGCCGCCGTCGCGTAGCAACACCCCTAATAAAAAAATACTGCTCCAGTCAGGTAGACTGCTGCGAGAGAGAAACGATGGTTTCCTAAATAAACGCATCACTGTTTTGATGATCCAAATATAATCTCACTATCAGGGATGAAGCAGTCTACCTGACGAGCAGTATTCTTTTATTTGGGGTGTTGCTACGCTGCGCTCTGCAACACCTCAACGACCGCCGCTTCGCGTCGGTGCCCGGCAACGCGGCTTCCGCCGCGGCACCGAGGTACAAACGCGAGCGGTATCCGCTTGCGCAAGAGCGGACACAGTTTTTTCTCTTACACCCGCTTGTCCTCGCACCTGCGGACAAACGACTGGCTGTCCCTCCAAAGACCGTCTCGTGCCAGACCAGTGCCTCAAAAGTCCCTAAGCGATATGTCCTTAGGCACCTAGGAGCCCCACGATTACCATGACAACACGTGTTAGGCGGAGTCACGTGACCCGCAGTGCCACACCCCCGCTGTAGATACTAGCAATTGTAAAGTTACGACCCGGCGGGGCGGTGCCGGCGAGCAAGCCGATCGTCCCGGTGTGTTTTTTTCCCTCGTCGAGACGCTGGCCTCTTCGCCGCTGACGGCGACACAAAAATCGGGTACTATTTGTTTCTGACAGGAAATAACTTATAGAATGAAGTGGACTCGACAGTGTGCATATTATAAAACGTTGCGCGAAATAGCAAATCGTTGGCGTGGTATCGATTCGGAAGCGGTCAGCGAAGACGCAGCAGCAGTCGTCTATGCGAAGCGGCTCGCCTGACTGGCGTGTTTTCTCATCACTACCAACGGCGTCGGGAAACTAATTGTATTGTCACTTATGAGCAACATAAATGTTCAGACGTTGATTGTGCTGACGAATATGGACGCTTTTGTTACGAGCTGCGGACGGATCGCAAGGGCTGTCGACCCCGGATCCGACGGCCAGCTAACTAGGCCTATATACCGTCTCCCAGCGATCGCAAGTTCGCCTGGCTTGCTCGTTCGCTTGCGTCCGCGCCGATAAAATCAAATGTATTGCAATTTAAGAGCAACATAACTGTGTACACGTTGTGCTGACCAACAGAGGAGCTTTATTACAAGCTGCATGCGGTCGTGTAGCAAGCGCGACCGGTCTCGGATTCGACTTCCCAGCAAGCTAGGCCTGGCGGCTCCTAGCCATCGGCGGCTGTCAACGGAGCTCACCAAGGAAGTTTAAAAAAGTTTTTTTTTTTTTTTTAACCTCCTTGGGGCCCACACTGCGGACGCGGCCTTACGGAAACACGTCTACGCTCCTCGCACAGACGTGTTTTTATTGTGATCGTTTGTGTGAAACTATAGAACTGTGCGAAGACGTTTGTTTCCACTTTGCGAAGTTCCGCAGTATTCCAAGCGTCCATGCAGGGGCGCCGGTTCTGGGCAGAGCTACGCGTCGCACGCTCGTTTGCGGCAAGTCGGACTACGACGCGTCGTGCGGCGGATCGCACACAAAATCGCACCGTGTGTCTAGCGCTTTACGCGCGCTCTGCCGATGCAGCACACATGCTGCGCAAGCAAGGCACAGGTTGCAGCCGCGTGATTGCGCCTTACGTGCGCCTGTAAACGAATACGAACGAATACGTAAATGGATCAAAACACTTATTTCCCTCTCGAGGAAGACAGAAGGACCGATGTGGGAACTGTTACAAATGATTGTGCTGTAGGATAGCTGCGGTTGTGGCGCAGAAACATCCGTTTCTGAGCACACGCACGGAGAAGTGCTGTTCAATGATTTACAGTCATTCAATAAGAACGGCCATCTTTTAAACAGGCTATATAACATAGGAATTTGTTCTGATCAATTACTTGGCCAGTCTCGGCATGTTTGCGCCCGTTTAAGACAATGTGCACTGAAGCAGCATCACACTTCTCTCCTTTAGTGAACACAACTCGTATGTGTATCTGGTAACATGCTGCCCCCTTGTTTCATTACTGTCATTACCGCACCTGTGTCCGAGGGATGGCAGCCTCAGTACAGTCATCTGGCATGGTACAGTCTGCAGTGGGCTCCAGCTTTGGCAGGTTCTCTGTGGCTAGTCTAGCAGGCCCATCAGCATCGGTGGTTGCAGTTTCTGCACTTCGCGCTTTTTTCGAACCACAGGCACGTTCGGAAATGGGTCCGCGCTGGCTGCCCGCAACTACGGGCGTCTTTTCAGCCGAACGGGACTCGGAGGCGTCGGTAACGGCGATTACTTGCTTTCCCGAGTTGGCCTCCCAGTTCTCCCCCGATGAAATGACCTGCGACTTGAGCTTCTGTCGGCGTCGTTTCCGCGCTCTCCGCGGCAGCCGTCGGATTTGGGATTCCACGGGCTGCTTTTCTGGCACACTGCATAGAGAACAAGTGTTTCTCAAAACTATGAGTGGACACCTTTACAGCAAGTGTCACTCCACAACGGGACAAAAAAAAAAATTACACGAAAGAATGGTAGCGAGTAATAAAGTTCATGACGCACAAAGACAGCAAATCAACATTTCACATTGTAAGCAACGGCAATCCGCATTTTGTAAAAGCCAATGACAGGCAATCAGAGAGCCAACATGGCGAATAATGGCCGCCGTGAAGCCGCAATCCGCATTTTGTAAAAGCCAATGACAGGCAATCAGAGAGCCAACATGGCGAATAATGGCCGCCGTGAAGCCGCCATGTGTGTCGAGAACACGGTGGTGGTCGAGAATAGTCTCGAGCCAGCGACGCAAAGGCCGGAAAGAAAGGGAACGGAAACAGACCGTTACCAAATATGGCCCCTGCTTCAGTAGTCTTGCTTTCATCGCGCCTCCGCAGTCGCATTGCAATCGGCAACGCCGCTCGACTTGCCCACGCCAGTTACCATCAAGCGAGGACATCCAAGGGAGAACCGGTCAGCGATTTTTTATCTCCACTTCCAACACGGCGTGGCGACTTCCGGGATCGGTGGCTCGGAACTTTGCCGTCACGATAACGCTATCACATACGCGCGCTCTGACAGGAAAAAAAAAAAAAAAAAAACGCGAGACTCCTATAAATGCGGCTGATACACAAGCACGAACCTCATCATTTTCCATTCGCGAGCTCGCAATTGGTGTTCACGAGCTGCGCCTTCGTGCGGCAAGCGATTTAAATATAAAGGACTTAGACAGAACGAAAAAAAAATAAATGAATGAATGTTCGTTTGTTACTTTGTTTGTGAAGTGCCTAAAGTGAACTAAGGCGTAATTAATACTTGGGCTTGTCTCGCGCGAAATGAACGAACGAAAGCAACAGCAAATTTCGTGGCTTTCCCGAAGCCCAGAACTTCTTACCCAAATCTCACGTACAGGCGATAACTATCGTTGGTGAAAGCTGCAGTAACGACTGCAAGAGAGGGTGCCAGTGCATCTTCTCACCTCTGCGCAGTTAACCCCGCAACACCCGAACACAATTTCGCGTAAAAGAAATTTAGAACAACTTGATAACCTTTATTTCGAGACATGGGAGAGCACATTTGTGCAAAGGGAACTGAAATAATACAGTTAGAATGAATTAGCACAGTAAATACACATTTATGCTCCTATGCATAACGCGGAATTTAGGTGTTTGCGCGGACGGTTACAAGAGCAACGGCTGACAAAGAAAACGTGGCCCAACACCAGGACCGTGGTTTCTGGAAAGAGCGCAAGTGGACGAGCTCAGTCCGCGGTTCCGTTTCCGAAATTGCGGGAACAAAACCTTAGTTGCTTTGTGGAGTCAAGCACGGCGCCACTTCGCCGCACTTCTCTCGACAACCTTCCGCGAACGGCACCACACGCCCCAATGAGCGTGGTAATAATGTTTTCCTTCAAGGACTGCGTAGCGCGTGTTGCTAAAAGCAAGAGGCGTGCGGCAAGAGCGAGTATTTATGACAATGACCTCGGCACTGTGTAACTCCAGACACTGTCACTTTAGAGGCCCGTCGTGTCCAGACTGCTCGCGCCGCAGTGTGATATCGGACGTACATGGGGAGAGGAGCCGCCACTTGTGAAGTGGCGGCTCCTCTTGGACGACGACGTCCCCTTGGACGAAAGATTCGGGTTGGATGACAAATCGGCACAAAATTGAAAATTTTGCTGGTATAGTGTACAGAAATCTTTGTAAAATGTTTTCTTTTCATCGCTTGCTCTTCGATATTCAATAAACAGTTAATCTCTTGAAATCAAAGTCACCGCGTCGCCTCGTGTAACTTAACCTCATCGACACCGCGAGGAACATGACATGCAGCTTGCTTGCACACATGATAGCGACGTCTCGGTTTCAAACTCGGAGCCACGATATATATATATATATATATATATATATATATATTTATTTACAACGCTGTAAGGGACATGCAGGCAAAGTAAAGACGCATAACGTACAGAAAAAGCTTCAATAGCCCGTATGTCCCACATCGTTCCAGTATTTTCCCGATGACGAAAGACAACATTCCAACGCCGACGGAAGGATAACGGCGGTATTACGAGGTCGGCATGGCAATGAAATGACAATGGTACGACCACTGTGGGACGACGAGGACATGGCAATGGGATGACGAGGAGTGAGTGTATGACCGCGATGTGTGTGACAAGGACGTTATGACGAGAATCGGGCGACGAAGCTGGAATGACGACAATGACGAAGAAAGTATGACAACGAATGCTTCACGACGACGGAATGACAACGGTGGCGTAATCACTATTGAATGACGATAGCATGGTTACGAGGGAATGACGATGAAGATTTGACAATGATGGAACGACGAATGCAGTATATGACAACGACCGCACGTTCTACTCCGGCGGAGGTTGCCTGCGTATAGCGCGGTCCTTATCTTTAAAGCGATGTGCCGATGAGTAGTCAGCCGCGCGCGCCCCAGCTTGAAGGCGATCTGCGATGAGTCAGAGAATGAAATTCAACAAGAGCGGGTACTCGACGAAAACTAGCCACAGGAATTAAGTCACGCTAGTATTCACATCAGCCGTTAGCTGGCGCGACCATCGCACAAAAAAAAAACGTCAAATGAACTTAACAGACATTGCTTTGTTTTTTATTATTATTGCTCCCCTAAAACTAAAAAGCGTTGCGTATAAATGAAGCAATACTTTGCGACTTATTGTTCTTGCGTTACCCAGCGACAAGCCAATGACACGCCAGATGCATGTGTCATGCGTAAGACACGCCACCGAAGCGAGCAAGGCCGGCTGCACATGTGAGCGCTCGCCTGTTCAACGTCCCGTTTGTGACCCCCCCCCCCCCCCCCCTCAACAAAATGTACTTTCGGTATTCACGCTTTCCAAGAACGCGGAAACGCAGCGAGCGGTTGCCAAGAGTGATAATACGGGTGTTGCTTACGCCGGAAGAGCGCACAAAAGATAACACCGAGAAGCTCATGAACGAGGAACTTGGTAAAGCGCAAATTCCGTCTTCTGAACGGCTGCAAACAGGCGTTGCACCCATGCATTATTCTTGCGTGCGAGTAGAAGGCATTCTACGAGCTTAAAGCATGGTCTGCTGGGAGCCTGTGTTGTGGCCGCTTCTCTGCGCGTGGCGTACCATCGCGTCGGTTGAGGCCAAGTTGTTTCGCAGTTGCTCGTGTATTTGTGCTCCCAAAGAGCAAGAAGCGGCCCAGCAATGGGGGAATGCTTGGAAATCATATGTTTTCATCATAATTTAAGCATGGTATTGCCTTTGTTCATAATGTCACCCATTCAACCCTCTCGCACGTTTCACCTCTACACGCAGTTTTCCTATAAGGTCTAAATATCAAAATGACACATGCTTGTAAGTTACTTTTTTCAGCTGATGCCATCCACTGGACCTTCGTACGGGAACTACTCTGCTTATCGGATGCCACAACTTTGGATGAATGCACAAAAAGCCCGGAACGAGCATTAATGGACCAAGATAAACATTTCCTCCAGTCACAAGGAGTATTTCGTCTACTAAAAAAAAAAAAAATCCGCGCCAAGACAGTGCGCGGTTGAGCAGTATAGAAACAAAAATTCATGCAGAAACTCCGCAGAGAGTTACATAGGTTGTTCCTAGCTTTTCAAGACACCTACGGCAGAGCCGTGATGTCGGGTCGCTACTCTGCTTGTTGGTCAGGGACCTTGTAGGATATAGATTCGTCCTCAAGCGTAGCGCTTTAAGACGATCGCCCTCCTTTAATAGCTTGGAATCGTGATAGATAAGTATGCGCAAGCATTGTTCCACTTGCTCACCTCCACGCAGCCCGGTGTCATTATCAATGTTACGAAACTTGATCAGACCAGTACTGCAGGTGGCGGCGCCAGGTGCATTGATGACGTTCCGACCATTACAAGCAGTTATCGCTCTTTAGCCTTACCCAGACGCGTCGAACCCTTGTCAACCGTGACGAACCGTACTCCGGCTGCGTACGGCGCGGCCGCGTAAGGGAGGTAGCGCGCCGTCTTCCGCCATCGCGTGCAAGGCTCCGGGTGGAGGTAAAGCCCCTCCTAGAGTGTACTAGACAGTATTCTAGTACACTCTAACCCCTACAAACGCGTTTTCGCCGACCAGGTTTAGTACCGCCAACCTACCCTCCTCCTCCTCCACGCTCCTCCCTCGCTCACCCCTTCAGCTTCCAGCGTCGAGCGGAACTTGCGTAGTCCCTGCTTCTGATTTTAGGCGGAAGCGACGTCACGGCTGCATAGAGGTGCGAGCGTGCAACAAGCGCAAATTTATGAAACAGAAATCCCGGAAGCGGAACGCCCTAAAACGGAAACCCCGGAAGCGGAAATTGCGGGATCGGAACTGCATACGAGCGACGAATCAGGGAACAGCGGCGCACATGAAAGGTTGGCGCTACTTCTTTCTGCGACTTTTTTATCGTTTAGGGAGATATAACCTAGCGGCACATAGCCAGTGACCCAAGTTGAAGAGGTTCACTGATGCAAAGAATGCGAAACGCATTAAAATAGAGGATGTGAAATGAGCGTTTCACGGGTATTTTAATGTCAGGGAAACTGCAACAGCCACCGAGCCAAAGCTGCCTCTTAACCTGAATGTACTCTACTAAAGAAAGTAAGGTGGGTGCGGTGAAGGGTGACATAACATGGGGCTATCGGGTCCGGTACGGGAGAAGGCAAACGCCGCTTGGACACGCGGGTGAAGACTGTGAGAGAACCTCAACTGCGGAGAGGGTATCTCGCCTCCTCCCACCCTCGCGTCGCAACATTTCATTTGCGTCTCTTTCTGCTATTTGCATAGGGGAAGGTAACTTGTTATCGTCCTCGGTAATTATTACCGAATCCTTTTAAGAAAAAAGTTGCAGTGGCTTAGCTCGGCTATGCCAGGATATACGTAGCGTTAGCAAAGGTTCAGCTGATTATTCTTAGCTTTCCTGGTTGTCTCCTACGCTCAACCGCTAATTGCCAGGCAACTACTTCGGGATCCGATGAGTCAAGCTTCTCCGTTCTTCTGCGCTGTTGAGCAGCATTTGCGCTCTCCTTCTCCATGGCTATACCACACTGGCAAATGCCAGTCAGAAGCACAGCGGCTCCAGCGCAGTGTCAGACGGCGACTGCACAGCGAGCGCGCGCCGGCGCCAATGCGTCTACCACGGCTACGACGTCACTCCTCTGGAATGCGCAGACCGGCGGCGGCGAGTCGCGCGCGGCGGCGGCGGAGTGCGCGAGAGGTGCCGGCTCCGGTGCGCAAGCCGTGTGACATCACTGATCCTTGCGCATGCGCAGCACGGCTCTTGATGTGCCGCGCGAAACGGGCTTGGCTAGGCCAGTGTAGCTACAAAAAATATATAGAGAGAGAGAGCGGTTCACTGTTCGGGGATGGCGCGCTGTATCTTCTAGCGTATAACAAAAACTTCCAGCGAGAACTGGTGAGAGGCCCTTCATATGTGGCACTGAGGTTCCGCTTCGGTGGCACTTAAAGGGACATTAAAGGCAAATATGAAGTTAAGGTGGACTGCTAAAATACCATTCCAGGAAACTCGCAGCGCTTGTTATGTGCTAAAAAACGCCTTAGTTCAAAAGAAAATCGCGTCTGAAGGGTCCACATACCTTTTGCGCAATTCAATTCGCCCGCCCTGGAACAGAAGAGTGGTGACGTTGCTTACGTCACCACCGCCCTTTACTGCCGTCAATGAGTAAAACGGCACCCGACAGACAGCGCTATGTTTTTTTTTTTGTTTTTTTTTTTTGCGCAAAACGCAAACGCGCGGCCATGGAGAACGCGAGCCAGGACAGAGCGTTGGATTCGCCGCTGCGGCTGTTTTCGGTCAAGTGGCGTGGACCGTTCGAGCATCTCGTGACATCACATGGACGTGGAATTCTCTGCTACCTGCAGTTTGCGTCAGTTTCGCGAGCCAGCAAGAACAGCGCAACACTACGCGATCACGAAACTATCGAAACGCGAAAGCGCGGGCGACGCAGAGTCGAGCGAGAACGTAACCTTGCAACCACCCGCGTCGTTGTCAAGGGCCGCTATTTTGTGGCGATGCCTTTCCGATGCAATGCCTTTTCGCGCTTGGTCAGTGGTCACAGCGACGGTCCACTCACGTTATCAACGGGATCAGCCAGCCATGAGCTTTTCAACCTTCACTTAAAGTTACGCGCACTTTGAACAGTGTTGCAAACCCACTACGCAGATGTCATGATGATGATGAACCTCCCCTTCGAAACTGAGTAGCGGCTTATGTAACCTGTGCGTCTAAGTATCCAAGTGCCTAAATACCCTAGGCTACATTCACTGCAGTATACTGACCCCTAAAAGCAAGTACATAGTACGATGTATTGTTTAGAGGAATTGTAATGTCGATAGGACACATGATACCTATTCAGTACGTAATATGCAGATTACGCAAGAAAGCCTAATGTTTGACAATTACGAAAATATACAAGTAGCATACACGAAGCAATACGAGAGACTGACTTGCTTTACGAATGGGCCGCACAGTAGTGGATCGTACCGATGAAAAATGCAGCATGAAAAATATCGCCGAATGCGCAACGTGTTTGCGTTTAGCCGTTACTTGATTGTTTCAAGCGCACTAACGATGACGACAAGCGAGTGGACACACAAGAGCTATTTGCAAGTCCAGTCTGCCCCGTGGACATACTGTGTTGCTGTACTGAAACATAGTACTTACAGCACTGGGCTAGAATGCCTAAAAAAAATTACTTGTCAGTGGAGAAAATTTGAAAGGAAGGAGGTCCGCCGGCGGAAGATACTTTGTAAGTAAACACTAGTAAACTTGCAGCGTCTCAGTGGAGCCATAAAGAGGATTCGACTAATGTATTGAAGTATCTTAAGAGACAAATGACAAGTCTCGTATCGGATCAAATTAATCCGCTTGTATACTTTATCTGTATCTCAAATAATTTTCGCCTCAATACCTTCGATCTGTATCATGATACATTTGCAACGTATCTTTGCCGTGCCCTGGCAACACACATGACCGGAGGCAGCGAGTAAGCGCGCTTGCAAATCTGGCCATTTTCACCGGCACATACGAAAGGTACAAAGTTATCTGCGCACTCTATAATCTAAACCGATGGCACGTGCCCCATAATGCAGCACAACAACATGCACTGAGCGTTTTGCGCCATAACAAGCACGACAACAAAAATTGCTGACACTCGCGAGGTACCCAAACAGCCGTACCCTGCCCGACGTGCACAACCTTGCTTCGGGTGGCTTCGTGCAGTCGAAGAACCACCATGGGATGCTTATCTGCGTCTTCCGCGCGGAGCCGCCGGTGAAACAGGACGACGTGAATCACTGGCGCGAGCACAACGATCGTAGTAGCCGGAGGTCGCAGAGCGGTCGACGGCCGAACGTCAGCGAAAACTCCGCCGCCGCCGCGAGAGGCGGGAGCTACATCACCCGGCACCTCTTCGCTGCACCAAAATGCTCCGCTCGGACGACGACGACAGTAGGCAGGCGACGCGAGAACACATGGAGCTAATCCGTCGGCAAGAGCACCGCCACTTCCAACGGCCCGCGCAAACGATCTGCGACCGAAAAGGCGGGAGAAATCGTTCCGGCGGGAGAGTTGGCATAAAAACCGGAATAGCGGACACGCTTTGGCGTACGGCGTATCTGCGTCGATTTAGCAGGAGCGGAGGAGAGGCCGCTGGCGGGCAGACGGAGGAGCGGGATGGATGGGGCAAGCACGGTGTAGGGGCAAGCGACAACGCCCCGCAGCGCCGCGGCGAGAGCGACAGGCACGGCGCGGGCGGCTGCTGCGGCAGCGTGCGCGGCGAGGTGCGCAACAGACGCGCCCGAGCACGTCAGCGGCGATGCGTCGCTCACTAGCGTGGCGCCAGAGAGGCTAGAGTCCGCACCCCCCCGAGCTCCGTACAAGCCGTATCAACTTTTGAATCTCGGCTATCTGCAGAGCGCGCGAAACCAAAACCGAGATGCTACAGCGAGCGCAAAGCTGCGGTCCACTAGACCCGAGAGACTCCGTTCTGCTTACGCCACCCAGCAGCGGGCGGCCAGGAGCGTTACGGGAGGGACGCAACCAAACAAGCGAAGTTAGCGAACACTCGTACGACCCCCTTTCCTTTAATGTGTTAGGATTAGAAGTGTCAATGTAACAGAGTGTGTGTGTGTGTGTGCGTGTGCGTGTGTGTGTGTGTGTGTTCGCAAGCTTTCACTCGCACCTACAGCATACCGCACGATATAGGATCTTATCGCACTTGGACTTTACACAGAACCTCACCCCAACGGCGGAAATTCGGCTGGAGTGCCCCGATAATCGTTATCGCAATAAACGTCCATGAATCATTTTATTTAGCCCCAGGTACATTGTGCTTGTGGTCACTTTGTGCATGGAGGGTAATCGCAACGAAATGTTAGGTTAGGTTTAAGTACTTGTCATAGGCTGAGTAATGGCCCAGAAGCATGATGTATACGAGTCAACTGTTTTCGAAAGGCGAGGAAGACTCACTTTTTTAATGAAGTACGAGATTGTTTTTAAACCGAAAGTTTAGAAAAGTGTCACTTTGACATGATGTACGATGCTATTTTAAACCTAAAGGCTAGAAAAGCTGCCATTTTGATATGTATGTAGTGATTAAGCGAAATGTCCGTTTAGTCTGAACAGGCCGGAACACCAAATTTTCGAGCTTCAATTATGCATTGCGTGAGTAAACTACTTCACCGCAAACTCGGTTAATAAAAGTGTCCAGCAGCGGCCGCGAATGTGCCAGCGCACTGCGTATCGTGAAGCACGGTGACTCGGACCCGCCGTGGTTGCTCAGTGGCTATGGTGTTGGGCTGCTGAGCACGAGGTCGCGGGATCGAATCGCGGCCACGGCGGCCGCATTTCGATGGGTGTGAAATGCGAAAACACCCGTGTACTTATTTAGGAGCACGTTAAAGAACCCCAGGTGGTCCAAATTTCCGTCCGGAGTCCTCCACTCTAAGAACAGTTGCACCGCACCCTTTCGGGCGTATTTTTGCCACAGAACAATAATCGTCATCTGACTTGCGTGGCTTTCCTTTCTTTAACGCTGTGCGCCCGGCACTTCTCGGTCACGAACGACAAGAGCGTTATCAGCGTGACACGGCGTTCTCGACAGGAAAGTAGCAAGTGCAGAGTTTTCAAATATAAGATAGGAAACGCAAGCAAGACAGATGACGATTACTGTTGTGTGGCAAAAATGCACCCCAAAGGGTGCAACTGTTTTTAGAGTGTCCACTACGGCGTGCCTCATAATCAGATCGTGGTTTTGGCACGTAAAAACCCCATAATTTTAAGCACGGTGACTCGGTTTGCTCCGCCAAGTTCGGGAGGAGTCTTTACGCGTGGAAGACGCTCGGGACGAGCACACGCGACTGTGTGAGTTGCTCTTCGCGTCGCGTTTTATTGCGATATCAATTATATGGACATTCAAAGCGGTTTTCTGCCGTCGCCTTGAGGTTCCATATAAAGTCCGTATGTGCGAGTGAAAGCGCGCGAGGGACGCGCGCTTTTACAGAGAGCGAACGCACGTCGGAGAGCAAACGCGACGTCTTCCGTCGTGCGAAAGGCCATGTGGGGGATGGGGAGGGAGGGGAGCCGACGTTTAGCTGCGGCACCAACTGCGTATCTTGCGACCGGGCGCAAGGGGAACTGGCGACTCAATCTCCCACTCGAAAGAAGGAAAGCGGGAAGGCAACGCGTGAGGGAGGGGCTGCGGCTTCTACTCTGCCAGCAACTGCGTACGTGTACTTTTCGCGGCTGCGAGCGGTCGCGCGCACCGTATCTTGAAAGCGACCTGCACACGGCGCCTACCTTTGTATGCGCTGTGCCTTCGCCGCTCAGTTTCCCTTGAAGCGATAGACCGCACGAACCTTCGCTCGCTGCTGCTAGCGCGCTTGCTCACGCCAGCGTTTTGACAGTGGTTGTCTGTGGTCATCGAGTGTGATCTATTCATGTTAGCTTGTGCCCGCTGACACCATGCTTGTTAATTCAGTTAGCAAGCGAATGTGTCCAAGTTAATGCAACCGATAAAGCTACTATCCTTACTCCATATAGCTCTACTAATTTGTTATCGCAACCGATGCTTCAACTGTCGGGCGAAACTGCGACTTTCTTTTTTTTTTATCTGGTCCACATTGGCAAGCCGTCGTTGGCCTGGCAGACTTTAACCGAGTGCGCGGTTAGAGTTCGCAGTCCGTTCCCAGACAGTTTACATAAGCAATGCATAATTCAACCTCGAAAATTTGGTGTCATGGTCCCTTTGGACAACACTGACATTTCGCTGATAAACAACTTCATACATCATGCCAAAGTAACAATTTCTCTGACCTTTCGGTTCATAGCAACCTCTTACCTCTACGAAGCAGAGAAACCTCTACGAAATGACTATTTCTGACCTTACGAAAACAACCGACTCGGACATCATTACAAAGTGAGTCTTTCCCTAGCAAGTCTTTCTGACCTTTCGAGAGTAATTGACTAGTACATCATGATTATGTGACATTAGTCAATGGGACAGAAAAGGCAAATACTAAGTAGACGTGAACCTTCATTGTTTACAGAGTAAGGACTGTTAACATTTTGCCCAGCTCGATGCACGTCATCGGTTCAGGTCGTCCAACGACCCGCCGACGACCTGACGTCACTGGTTGTTGTTACTCTCAACATAGTGACCATCCACCCTACATAAGTGGCGCCCCCAGAGACGACGGCAAATTCGGGTCAGTCCGGCAGGCACTTTCTGTATAGGAGGCTGTCGCCTTCGCTAGGCCTTTTTTCGCGGGTATAACCTGTGTTGGCCTCGCTTTCTTTTCTGTGTGACCAGCTGCTGCATCCGGCGCAGTGCGACTCCGGCACTCCGGTGTTTCGCAGCGTAGAGGCTGCGATGTGTGATGGCGTGCTCGAAGTCTCGTCAGTACCTCCAATAGCGTTTGAAGTCGTCGTACTCCTCGACGTTCACGAGCACAAATATATCGCTTTAGCTTGACTTAATATTTGCCTTTAGTGTCCCTTTTAACATATCCCAAGTATTTAAACATAACGTAACCCATCCCAAACTAAATACGAAAAACAACACTTAGCAATCGACCCACCACGAAACAGTTAACCGGGTTAGATCGGCTTGAATTGTGGATTGTATAACCTCCTCATACACAACAAAATCTAGGTGACAATAACGTTTACAGTAATGTTCTTTTGTCGAGTGGTCTCTTACAAACCTGAAAAACTACTTGCCGGATCAGATGGCTCGGATATACGCTCCCAGCAGCACTCCCATGTATGTGGAAATAAAGTGTAGAGTTTGTTCAGATAAAGAAGTCCCAGTTCCGCCCAGAAGGCGAAGCATCGACTGTGATAGCAAATTAGTAGACTGCTACACGAAGTAAGGATAGTAGTTTCATCAACCGTGCAAGCTTGTAAACATTCGCTTACAATTAACAAGTATTGTGTCACGCACGCTGAAGAAGCAAACATGAAAATCTCACTCGATGACCGCGCACACCCGCTGGAGTGAGGAATCGCTGCAGCAGAAGCGAGCGCATTGACCTTCGTGCTGTCTCTCGCCTCAACACGAACTGGGCGGCGAGAACACAGCGCGATATCAGCACTCGGCGCACTCTGTCCTCATCGCAGATTGTTTTCAAGAAGGGCCCGCGCGGCCGTGCCATACGAAGCCGCCGGATTAGAGAATCCGTGAGTGCGAACTGTGAGAACCCGTACGCCCACAGGGGTATGTGCCATTGAGCTTTGACCCTTTCTGCACTATCACCAGGATCGGCCCACTTTATTGTTCTACGCGTCGTTTTGTCCGCGGACGCGATCTGCCAGAACCTAGCCATATACAGCTTCGCTGTAAAAACGAAAAGGAAAAAGAAACGGTTTTAGTTGCGACGTGCGGTAGATGACGCAAGCGTTTCACTTCCTGCTTTCAAACGTTAGTCTGCCCTGAATTTTATCCGGGCACCTCCTCTTTGAATTGAAAGAAAGCTTCAATGTCTCAACTACACAAAATACAAAAGCCCATGCATGTGGATCACTGGCATGCGTGGCGAATGCGACTGATTACTTCATCTAAGGGCCCGCTTAGTCGCGGCGTGGTCGATTACGACGGGAATTAACCACGTGACGGCGACAGGCCAATCGGCGGCGAAGAGACAACCGTTCCGGTACTTCGCTCGCGCGTAGTGTGGACTGGAGTGCACCCGAATATGGTCCATATTCTAGCACACTATCTAGTGTGGGTATAACTCGCGCACTTGGCAAGCAGAAGCTTTACAAGTACGTGCGCCTGATCGAGCGGTCGGGCGGTCATTGTGATACACGAGTCCGAAGCGGTGCAGCGCACCGCTCATCACGTGCTCATCAGCCTTTCCAACCAATGCCTCCTGAAAAACCCGGTTCCGTGCCCTCTCCCTTTTCTCGTCTCCGCGAAAAAGCAACGAGCGCCGCTTGTGGCGCACGCCTGCAACCTAGATCACGTGGTGCGGCCTCAGATTACCATGGCATCATCTAGAGTGCACTAGAACACGGACCATTGTCTAGTACACTCTAGCATCATCTCTTACCTTCTCAGCCGCAGGTGCTATCGACGCGCCGGCGGAAGCACTCGGTCGCTGCTGCCGCCACCGGAAGTTGAAAAGGCAACGAGCGCCGCCTCACAGAATTTATGCAGAACTAGGGGAACCGCCGCCCCATTGTGAAAGCGAGCGACGCGGCGGGCATATCTAGTAAAGGAGGCATTGTTCCAACAGCCGCTGATGGATGGTGCTGATGGATGGCGATGTCGATGTGGTTATTCCCTTCGAAGCGGGTGGCTGCAGATTCTGTTCAGTAGCTCTAGATTCAGCCCTGCTGCTGCGGCTCCGGCGACAGCCCGCGCTGCGGAGACAGTGAGATACAACGGCGCATCTGGCTACGCGCAGGTGCGCTGGGCCGTTGACACCCTCCGAAAAGACGTAAGACTCGACTCGGGACCACAATACAAGTCCGTATAACCGGCGGCGTCGTGCGCTGCCGCCTTCGTGGCGCCAGCAGCCCCGCTGGCTATCTCGCCGCCTTCTCGCAGTTCTTATCTATCTCGCGTGTTCCCTAAACATGGCAGATGTGTGTTTAGCCTCGATTTCGCGGTGGATCGCACTCCGTCGACTGTCTGAAAAGAGCGACTGTACTATTGTACCGATGCCGCAAGGAAGCCGGTAGCAGACTACGTGCTGAAGCGCAACTGTGTGAAGCGCAACTTTTCAGCCACGACAAGTCATCTTTGTGTTCACGATTGCGAGGTATGCAGGTCAGAATAAACAACTTACACAAAAGGAGTGGGGTTGATGGAGCGATATTATGCGTCCCTCTTGAAACGGAATGGTGGCCACCAAACTCGTCCCTTCTGCATTTGTTCTGCCCCTTTGTTTGATGGTTAGGACCCTATGTTCGTGTTGGCAAATCATTGAAATTCATTGCACTAAAATCTATTATTCTATGTACCTGGCTTTTGCACCACCAATACTCCAGTCGTCTTCTACCATTCTCCACCTAGCAACATGTGTCCTATACACTCATTGGCCACTTCGTCCTATAAACGACTTCCGCACCACTTCCACGCGCTACGCAAGTATTGTTGTCATCGACAAATTTCTCCAATGACCCCCTGGTTCTCAGACATCGTGATGTGGATTCGAACGGTAGTGCACTGTCCTTATAATTATCGTAAAGCTTTTCGGTTTAGACTTAACGATAGGATACGTGAATAACAAAAAGCTTCTACACGGCCTGATACATTTACATTGCAGGCTTTTACATCGTGCTTATCTAGTATGATGTGTTTCCCTCTCTAACTTCACGTTTGACTTTTTTCTCCTTTGTCACGGTCCCGGCCATAAACCTATTTACTGCTTAGTTTCCATACTCTTTTCCTCCACTGTGAGCCGATGTCTTTTTTTATAGGCAGCTGAACTGCTTAGACACGAATTCTACTTTCCCTCATACTCATCAGTCGTTTTATTTAAACAAGTCTTGCTTTGGGTATTCCGTACTTTGTAGGACGCCCAGCCTGTCTACTTGCGCTGTTTCAATGGATTTTTTTTTTCGTACGCCCCTGAAGCTAGCCTTTTGATTATTCTTCTAGTACAGTTTTTATTCAGATTTTAAACACTAAGTGCCCACATGGAAGTCAAGGAGTCAACTTTCTTACACGCCTCGTACTACCGCATTTGTTGCTCCTTCTGCTCTAACAAGGAGTGGTACTGCATAGCTTTTCAAGCGCAATGAATGAGAACGTTAAAAAGCCGTCATAAAACTACCGCGTTAAAAAGTAAGACCGGAAGAACACTTCAAAGCACAGTTCCGCGAACGTACGCGGCGTTGCACATGGCCTATCGACCACCTCTCAGAATTAACGCGCCATTCATTTTCCGCTGGTACTCGGAAACCAAACACAGGTGCCTAACGGGTCTCCACGTAATCAGCTATTGCGGTGGCGTTTTGACAGCCTTATGACGCCATAGGGCATAGGCGTGGACTCGTTAGCTTGTAATTATGTGCCGCCTTGTTCACGCATGTTACAGTCACAACGTCCTAAAAGCTTAATGCTTATACCTGTGTGATCGATGTCGACAATTAGCATTTTGCTTAACAATGCCGCTCCAGAAGAAGTCGTTGGCCCCAACAAAGTGCACGATACAAATCTTCATTGGCGCAGTCGCATGCTTTCCGATCGGGAGCTTCACCGCCCACTGCTTTTTTTTTTTTTTTAGACACGCGTCCGTCGGAACGGAATGAAGACTTAATTCATCCGTCGTAGCTCGATTGGTGCGCTGAGGCACGCCACATATCCTGTTGCTTTTTCAATTATTTTATTTTCATGGCATAAATAAAAGCTGTCAACCCATCAGAAACGCGCCCGCACAAACGGAGCCACGCGGATAATCCTTGACGCATTTTTCTCACAGGCCACTCCGCGGCGCGACCCTCTGTGTGCATTGCGAATATTGCCACAGACCTCCACTGCAAAGTATGTTCCACAAAATTTTGCGTTTACATTGTCGTATACACTAATATTCAGGAATGCCAAATGTAAAGGTAGATTTTCAACTCGAGGTATTCCTACAAACTGCGTTAAATCTGCTATTGTGAATGCGCCTGCCTATTGCAAAAGCGTTTGGCAGTTTCCAGTTATCTCCTTCTGTCCTGTCCACGTTTGAAAACTTGTTTTATTTTGTTAACCTACTACGAGACACCGTTATCGGTTTGTACAAGTTGATGTTCGTTATATCTCCTTTGCCTATAATATATAAATTACGTTCATCCTACCCTGCAAAAGACTACGTAGAGCTTGTTTCTGCTGTCTTAATTTTTCCGATGATTTTTGCAGTGCGTCCTTGCTTTTTCGCACCAGTTTATTCATTAGCCTCATCGGCATTCCATTCAATCCTGTTGCCTGAACCGCTTGGTGCACTTTCTTTAACTGTAATGACACAATCCTTGCAATATGCCGTGTCGCTTGGTTCTTCTAATTCCTTCCATAGCTACGGCAGCCTGGGTCGGAGCCCCGAAGCGGCCGTATACGACCTCGGCGTCGGTTGAGCCTGCGCAGATCATCTCGCTCGATCAGTTGTACGTACGTACACCCGGCCACAAAATATTACGGGCCATGAAATCCGAAAAAAAAAAAGCTGAATATATCCGCACCCTCACAGCGCAGCCTGGTATTTGCATTTCGGGCCTCGACTAGAATATGCTAACAACATTGTCGTATACAATTTTACTGGCTACTGGTACAGGCTACTCGGTAATTGAACGTTTTCCGAGATACCGTGACCCAAAAACTTTTGTGGCCGGGTGTACATGCCGGCGATTGCGATTTCCATATGGGTTCACTTGGTATCCGCCTAAACGCTGCAAGCATTTGTTTTGTGTGCTTCGACAGTCTTTTGCCGCTGAAGTTGGTCAACAGTCTCTCAGGGGAGTTGAATGGCGGACGGCGAGCGACGAACGCTCACCAGAAGACGCGGGCGCCATTTTGCTTGCCCTCGAGGAATGCGCAAAACGTGCGGCGGTCTCGGGTGCAGGAAAACTCGGAAGAAAACGCAATCTAAAAATACAATACCAGTAACTGACCAGGCAAAGTTATGCATGGTTTCAAATTAAGCGCTCTGAAAACAAGTAAATATAGTTTTCTATTTCCCCCGTAAGGAAACGTGAACAGAATTGCGGGACTACTTCCAGCAGCGGTGAAAAATACGCGCTTTGGTACCGTAGCCTTCTACAGCCAAAAAAAAAAAAAAAAATGGTGACGGCGAGTATAGGTCCGCTGGACCTTTCCCAGAGCATGCGCGGCCCGTCGCACGACGCCATTACTGTTGGGGGTTGCGTCCACTCGGCGAAGCGGGCGCAGAAGGATGTATGAATGCCGTGAACAAGCGCTGGTGACCCTACCTATGATGCACGTATCCCAGGCTAAACAAAGAATAAAAAATTGTGCGGATCCCCCCGAGCTGTGGGAATCGACCTAAGCGAAGCTTTCTGTGCTGTTGCATTGACTGACGAAAATTAACGGTGATGCTGACCCGGCAAATGTTTAAGTTCCTCCAGCGTTTAGTGCAATACGAGAGTGGTAAAAGTTGATGTTCAACGTTACATTGCGTGCAGCACTGCTGTTTGCGTAGCACACGGAACACACAGCGAATCGTGTTCGAGGCGTTGTTGTGCACCACCGTTCATAACCTCCGAGAAGTTTAGCATGTCACATCGCATCGTGGCTGAAGTGTTAAACTTTAATTGAATTATCGGGCTGTCCGTGGCAAAACGACAATCGGACTGCGACGCATGCCGTTGTTCCGGAATCCAGATAAATCGTAACCCCCCTAGAGTGCTTTAACGTGCACCTCAATCGAAATACGCGCGGTTTTTTTTTTTTTTTTTTTTTTTTTTCGCCCCCGTCGAAATGCGGCTGCCGAGGCGGAACCCGCGACCTCGAGGCCGCAAAGCTACCACAGAGGGCTCAGCAGTGTTGAAGTGACGTGCGGTCGCTTCCGTGGGGTCGCCTGGACGGTACGGTGGTGCCTTAATGCGGCTTCGCGTCTGTACAAAATAGCGGAAACGTGCCATACCGTACCTTGAACTTAAGTTTATCCACTTTGACCGCAACCCCTGTCATGTCTCGCAGTAGCGTTTTCTTCCCTACTTAATCAACTTTTCCCTCTCCCGCCCTCCCGGATCACGGCCGTCTTCAAACTGCGCTCAACCAGTGCACGCTCGAAGAAGCAAGTCACAAGAGCACAGAAGCACACACATGAAATGTGACCGCGCCCCCACCTACTCGAACGCTCACCGCGACATAAAAATACACGTGGGCAGACCTAGAGCTACAATATATGGGTCCCTTTAAGGCCCAACCACAAGGAACCGATTTTCGACAGATTTTCGGCGTCGGCGTGGACGCTCAACGGCATCGACGGCTCTCAACCACAAGAGACTATCGGCTTCGGCGTTGTTCAAGCGTGGCGCAATGTGGCCAGATCCTTGGCCCCAAATTTAGCCGGCCAGTTTTGCAAAATGTTGCGCTAACAGAACAATTGTTTCTACTTCATTAGGTCTTCTTGTAGTTTTAAAACTTCATTAAAATTGTCCGTGGCTCTAGTGCAAACATATACAGTGTTTTGCTGGTTGTCTGTACTGAAAAACGTAGCAGTGACATAGCATGGATAGCATGACCAGCAGCTGCCATGCTCGCTATAAAGGCACGTCCACGCTAGCGGCAAACATGCCGTAACGGCAAACCGGCCGCCAGTGCCGTAGAACGTCTGCCACGCGAGAGGTGTCCAAAGCAGACGACAGTTCGGCCGGCGCACCACCCGCCGCACCAATCGACAACCGCGAATCTGCGCGCCTCTGCCACCGGCGACCCAAACATCGGCCGCAGCTTCTGTTCCTAGCAAAATACTTTCCGCTAAATAACGTGACGTGTAAATTGTACTTTGTATGAAAAACGATATCAACCGTCAAACGTTAAACACGAACGAGAGCTCCGATACTTGTCGAGCTCAGCTGCAGTGCACGGCTACCGACGGCAGATGACCGGCTCGGCTGTGCCCGCATCGCAGCCGACGGCGCCGCTAATATCAGCGCATTTTCTTCTTTGTGTATAATTATTGCGAAGAGCGACAACAACGGTGAGAAAATATAGCGGCTTGTGAGCGTCGGCGATTCATTCCGAAGCGCCGTCAGCTTTAGCTTTCGAGTGAGCCGGAGAAGGCCTAGCGAAGATATCGGCGCCGCCGAACGATCAGCGGCGGTGAGGCTGCTGTCGGTGCCAAAGTGACCATTCATCGGTCACTGATTGGCCACTTCGCTGTACGGCTGCCGCACAGTTTGGTCCCGGCCCCATCCTGTCTACGGCGAGGAAATCTCCCTGCTCGCGAGCGAAACCGCCGTCGAACGACGGCCCGCAAACGGCGTACGCCGAGTTGCCGTGCCGGTAACGTGCACCGGCCTTAAGTGTGCACTTCGGCGTTCCTTGCATGTCCCTGCCTGGAAAGAGTACATTATTATCAATGATAACGTACAAAGCTGCACCATTTGCAATGGCCGGAGCACGCGCAAGCTATCGGCTGCTTAGGACGCGGACAAGGCATTAGCGGACGGCAACGCCGGAAGCTCGCTATGTAAATGGCCTCCGAGCTCGCTCACATTGTGCGTCGTGCCATCTCGGAGGTCATAGTTTGTTTGCCTCTTGCGTCTACCGCCACTTCCGCCGTCGGCGCTGCAGTCCGGCATGCTATAAGGTCCCTGTATTTTTTCAAAGGTAGCACAAAATCCTCTCCGCGCTGTTTTCTCCTCGCCGCACCCTCTCGGCCGCCATTAGTGAGCGAAGCGCGCGGCCGCTACCGCCCGCTTCATATGGTATCGCATGCGATACCATATTGAAGCGCTTGCTTGAAACGCGACTGTTCTGGGCGCATCGGCTGTTCGTACGTAAGATATCTACGTAAGTAGTACGTTCAATTATGAGTAGAATCTGCATCGCTCACACGGGGAAAACGAAAGGTAGACAAGTTAAACGCAATCCTATAGGCAGTCTTTACTACTGCTGATTGTTTCTCAGTATCGAATGGTGTACAGTTTACCTGACGCATTTACAAAAACAAAGAGCTATATATACATCAAACTATGCACACACAACACGGCAGAGACATTTACGTACTAAATACCCTCCCCCCCCCCCCCCAACGTGTTTTTTTTTTATTTCCAAAATGCATCCGCGCGCTTTTACTTCCCCTTCAGTTTTTTATGCCTTGGTTCCTGTGTGTGCGCGCGCTTTCTGCGTTTTGCTCTTTAATTGGCGACTCTTCCATTATGCTCATTTTATGAGAAGTCATGCTGGTGTTCATACTGCCAAAATGCGCCCTTTTATTCGCCGCAGAGCATAAATCGGAACTTTTTTGTTTTACTCAGTCGTCGCCTGATGATGAACTCGCGAACGCACCACCCACTTTCCCGCGTTCATCACTAACAGGGTGAGAACAGCGATCAGAACCTCCCTCATTAATGACCTCCCTCGGTGGCAGTCAAATTTCTTTCTTCCGAGACGGTGGAGCCATATCGCTCACCGTTTGAGGTTTCGTTTGCCACGAGGAAGGGCAAAAAGCTTGCCCCCCCCTTGGCAATGCTATTCGAACATTCAACAGCACAGCAAGTCGGCATCGTGCTGCAGCCGAGCGCGTCTTCAAAAATGTAAAAAGACTACGCTCTCGCACAGCGCACATGTGTCCCAGTGTATCTACGGTCACTAATGGCGCCGTTTTCCCGCGATAACGAAAGCCGCGCGGCTTATTCGTCACGTGTCAAGCCTCGTCCAATGGGAGAGCGGCAAACGGCGAAGAATACAGGAGAGGGGTAGAGTGCGGGGAGGACATTCTCCTTTCCTATTTGAACAATGGTTTGCGCTACCTTTGGAACATACAGGGACCTTAGCATGCTCGGACTTGCGGCGCTGAGCGAGCGTGAACCGGCGGTGTTCTCTATGCCGCCGGCCGCCGCCGTGTGACGCCAGCTGGCGCCGACGCCGAAAATCCGTCGAACATTTATCCCTCGTGGTTGCGCCTTTAGGGTGGGAGCCTATACAGTAACTCTAGTCGAACCCATCGCGCTACGCCAGTATCGGGTGCCTCAATGCGCACCTCCTCCCCCGCCCCGTGTGGGCGAGGAGAACATCGAGGCACCCTACGCCAGGCAGCTTGCTAAGGGCACAGCCATGCCTGTGAGCCATGTTTCCGATTCTCTTGCCCAGTACTTTCAAAACGTCTGTAAATTGTGAGCGATATAAACACTGTGCCTGTGTTCACTTTGCAAAAAAAAAAAAAAAATTCTAAGCTCTCATGGTTGCCTGTACCGGCCAAAGAAAAGCCTTAAGGCCCGCCCAACCGCAAGCACGAGATATTCAAGCGACAGCGACAAGCGACGCGACAGGCACACCCTGTCGCGCTGTCGTGTCGCGGCGTGGAGCAACCACATGAATGCTACATCGCGAAAAAGAGTAGCGACGGATTTACATTGTTGTGCGAATAAATGTTATCTTGCGCGCGTAAAGAAATCTCAATTTTATCAAAAGGTCAATGTTTTATCTGGACCTAGCTAAAATATGCTATCATCCCCAGTGAAAATCCGTCCCATGCATCCCCAGTGGAACTCCGTCCCATGCCGCCAGCGTAAGGTGCCGTGGCGCCATCTGTTGAGCAAAACTTAAAACACTTTCTCGGCTCTCGGTGGCGTCTCAGGCCTAACAGCGTCAAAACAAAACAACCGATCTCAATAATAACGACAAGAGAGCGCCGATACTTAGTCTTCAGCTAGCGATGAGGTGAAGCGATGACTGATTGTACTATTTATTTTTTGCTGTCACAGCAGAGAGCAAGTTGCAAGAGCGAATTCAGATCGAAGCGGGCAGATTGATTGCTGCCGTGTTGTGCAATCGCTGTCCCCAGCGGATGTCGTCGCGCTGACTTCCGGGGGACAAGCGATATTTTCTGGCTGGCCAGAAACCGGCGACACGACCAGCGACAGCGACGGATAGCCCTCCGCGACGCAAAACCTGTCGCTCGTCGCCGTCGCTCGAAAATCGCGTGCATGCGGTTGCGCCTTTACGCTTGGTTCCGAGAGCAGTAATGCCAACGCTCAACGACTGAGCCAGCGGCGAACTTCATCCGGATACGCTCACACGAATACGCCAAAGTTGGCTTCCCGACCATCCGGAACACTGCCACTGGGTATACCGCGAACGCTAGCATATCGTGGCATGCCAGCATCGGCGTAGGTTTAGGTAAACTAACCTACTGGAGGTAGAAAGGTATCAGGTAGCTATAGCCTTGTGAAGCCAACGTTCTCTATCGCCGTCCTTTCCTTCTGGGCCCACCGGTACGTTGACTCTCGGGGAAAGGGCCTCTACATAATGACTCTTGTGGCGGTATCACGGTAACGACTATGAGCCCACGCCACACACCGGTAAGGTGGCTAGAACTTTTCGCCTGTCCATCACATGGTGAACGTTCTTCGCATGAGATTCACGTGGGTATTATATTGCAGTTGCCTTACATCCACGGATCACGCACTCGAACGAGAGTCAATTCGGACGAGTCGAGATGGCGGCCAGTCTCGTGAAGTTCCATCTCGAGCTGGGACACTCAATTCAACCTCTCGACCCCTCGCTCGCAACGCCACAGCCTTTCAGCCTGCTACCAACGTCACGAGCGTTTCCGCAGAAAGTGGCAGAACGAGCCAGGCGGTAGTGGTAGGGATCACAGCCATGGTATATCTCAGCTCCACAAAGAGCAGGCACGGGACCCATTCGCTTCGCGGCAAGGAAAATCCTATTCCGTTGAAGTGCGCGGTTGTACACTGCATTTCGTGGGTGTACACTTCTACAGGTGGGTGCATTGTTTGGGAGTTGTGGGGCTGGGGTGTCTTGACCTGGTGCTTTTTGTTAGCATGGGGGCTTTGCGACAGTTCCGTGAATTTCGCAGGGCGATTTTCGGGGTGAGGATGGTGGAAAGGGGGGGGGGGAGGCAGGATGGGGTCTGAGGAGTGGCTGACTCACCTTTGTTTGCTTGGGGATCTAGCTGCGTTTGGGGTGCAGTAGTTCCTGCAGCCTCGTGTGCCCTTTTCATTGTGGTTGTGGGTAGGGCTCGGCTGCCTTGCCTTGGTTGCCTTGGCGGGGTCCGCGATCTTCCAGGTGCTACCCAAAAGTTCCGGGAATTCAGTCTTACAACAAATGTGTTCACGGTCTCCTTAAAAGTAGTCCCCTTGAGCATGTATACACCGATCTCAGCGTTTCTGCCGAGATTTCATGCATTCGTGGAACTCTCCAGGCGACAGTGTGTTGAGGACTGCCTACGATTCCTACTGGATCTCTTCAACAGTGTGAAACCGACGTCCTTTCAGCCTCAACTTCAACTTTGGGAAGAAGAAAAAGTGACAAGGCGCAAGGTCAGGTGAATAGGGTGGGTGCGGAAGTGCTGTGATTTGTCTGGAAGTAAGGAACTGAAGAACAACGAGTGATGTGTGAGCGGGAGTGTTGTGATGAAGCCAGTTGTGCTTCCACTTCTCCGGACGTTTGCGACGAATGCTCTCTCTTAAGCACCTCAAAATGTCCCAGTAAAGTTCGCTATACAAGGTTTGTCCAGACGGTACGAAATCTTTGTAGACAATTACATGTAGGTAAAAAAAAAAAGCAATGAGCATGGACTTCCCGCTGCCACGAACTTGACGCGCCTTTATCGGCCGCGCGAAATTTGGCGACTTCCATTGCGACGACTGCTGTTTGGTTTGAGGATCAAAGCCATAAACCGATCTCTCATCTCCGGTTATTATTTACACTGGAGAGGAATGTGGCATTGTCTCTGGCTTGTTGCTTCAGTTCCGTACCGGCAGAAACACGGTACAGCTTCTGTTCGTCACTGAGCAGTCCTGGCAAGAATTTTGCAGAAATGCGCGTCAGGTTCAAAACATGCGACAAAATTCGCTGAACTGTGCCGTACGATTGTCCTACAATGTCGCAGCCATCCTTTATGGTTAGCCTGTGATTTTCAAGGACAGCCTTACCAACTTCCGCTATCGTTACCGGGGTTGTGCTCGTCGACGGGCGTCTAGAACGTTCATCGTCGTCAACACACAATCGACCCCCTTTGAAGCGTTTATGCCATAAAAACGTCATACTTTAGCTGATGGCTCGACTCCAAAAGCGTCCTCTAGCTTACGATGAGTCTTTGCCGCAGTTTTGCCAAGTTTAAAACAAAACTTGATGCAAATCCTTTGCTCCTTGAAGTCTGCCATATTGGTTGCTAAGAAATGCGCCAAACTAGTGAAACATTGCGTTACAAAACACTTCGCAAAAGAGTATTTCTCAGATGAAAGTCGTTCAACACACTGATCCGCAAGGCATACTGCTAGCCACATCTAGCGGCCGTAATGTGTACCACCCTAAGTTTACCGTGCTTTTCAAATTCCCGGAACTTTTGGGTAGCACCTCGTAAAAGTAAGTGTCTTTGGTTGCCTCGCGGTTTCGGAGACGATTAAGGTATGCAGCTTGGCGGACGGCCTGCCAGCTGCTTTTCGGACATCGCAGCCTGTATCGTCTGCTCTGAGGAGATGGCTTCAGGGCGCGCCGACGGCACCCCGTCCCATTGGTTGTTAGTGCAACAACAATTTGTCATCGTTGGTAATCCGCAGTTTGTTGCCAGCCGTGGTCTTGAGGTATCACGGACGTTCTTTTTTCGTTGAACCATCATTCTCTTATTCACTCTACTCAAGGAAGGATGGTCACCTACTGCCACTCCTCTGAATACAGGCGGCATCGCTTCTACACACTGCCCTTCTATTATCACATGAAATGCTTAATGGGCTTCGCTTTCGGTGAAACGCTTTGGGACCCCTGCCTCCGGCCGATCAGCGAATACAAAGGATGTGTGAACATCCAATATGGCACAGGTTCACACGTGATTGCAGCCATCAACAAAACGTGCTGGAGAAGATGCGGCAGAGGTGAAGTATTGACGACACTACTGTAGCTATTCTAGAGCCATGCGCACCCACCTCCGTTTAATATTTCGCAGGAAAGCTGTACAAAAATGTCACTCTCCTAATGTTGTGTCGAACCTTCTCAGAGCGAGAAAGCGGCAACTGCTACTAGTCATGCCGCCGACAAACGCTCTTGCGACTTCTCTTGCAAACCGTGCCCAGACGTAGAACTACCACCGCAGTCGCAGGGTCTCGATCATGGTTTCAAGGCAGCCCTGGACTGCCTGGAACACACACCACTGTCCAGCAGACTAAGGGTCTGGCGCCGCCCACTGCCAGTCCCGCCAGCGTTCCCCTCTAACCAACCCCTCATTATTATATCTTTCTTCCCACGCCCCATTGACACCGAGCCGCGCTGCCACTATGTCTACAGCGACATCTCTCCTTCAACTTAGTACCCCCCTCCCCCTTATTAGGGATGACGGCAGTCGCGGGAAAGCTGGCGTCAGAGAAAGGAAAGGAGCAGTGTGGCGGGGCGCGTTGATCCAGCAAGCTGTTGGTTCATCGCCGAACGCCAACCAAGAGAGAGAGAGCGCCAGTTTATAATAACAGTGGAGCTGTTCTTAGTCGAGCGTGCGCCGTCTATGACGGCCGCCGTCACGCAGGAGCCGAGCCAGAGAGGTCACGTGACCCGCTCACCGGGAGGAGAGGAACCGACCAATCGCAGCGCGCGCTGGGGAAGCGGAGGAGCTGGGGTATAAAAGACGGCGTCCACGGGTGACGGCGTTCCCAGCTCGTTGCGGGGGATGGGACGCGGCGGCGCTCCTAGCATGTTCCTCACGACGTGAGCAAGCTCTCGCTAGCGCTCACGTCGGGCGGCTTCTTCATCGGGAGTGTAAGCAATATAAGGTGTTTGCGCCGCGCGCTTTTCGCACGATGGAGCCAAGCGGCCTCGAATGCACAGCTTCGCTGTTCGGCCATCTTCACGGAGTGGAAGGGGCGGGCGGTTGTACCGCCTTCGCAATCGGCCCGGGTCGTGACGGAACAGGTAAAGTTTCTTGTCTAAATACAGAAATTCAGTGGTCACACAATTTCCGTCATAGTACTATCGTCACACACACAATTGCTCGCCTTGCGCAAACAAATTTTTGTAAAAAGACAGATCCCATAGAAAACGGTTTAACACAAGGAATTCACAGGTTACATTGGCTAAGGCTCACGTTCACACACGTTACAAGCACACCAACCTGTCCTGGCAAGCATTCAGACATGGAAATTTCAAGTCGATCGCTTATACCAGCTATACTGAATGAAGGTCATTACAAAGCTGATATTTCTGTCCGCGAACTACTGAACTAAAGTCCTTAGAAGTTCTGCTCATTTTTAGTCGCAACATTTACCTCCGTCGACCACCATGTTCTTCCTAACATCCTGAAGCGGCGTATCCGCGTAGACAACATGCGACTGTCAACCGCTGCTGCTGCACTGCATGACTCCAATATAAGTTTCAGGGATGCATGGGGCCAGACAAGCACATACGAACCCGAAAGCGGCTTAGTACTGCACTGCTGAGGCCGAACACGAAATTTGTCGCCCCCATTTGTGAACCGTACTTAATAGAGAGTTTTAGATTAGGGGGACGCAAGCGTAGGGGCCCGCTAGCGCTTGGGGAGCGGGCCCCTAAAACTCTAATGTGGTGTCCGTTCCCAACTCATCTTTACAGCGACGCCTGCGCGGTGTGTTGCGGTCGCCCCACGCCGACCAAAGAAAATCCTTCGCACAAGGAAAAGACAAGAAGATAAATGCGCACATAAGCACTATAATGTGTCTTCAGCCTGCCCCGAAATTTGCTCGCAGCAGCGTGCAAGTGACTGCGGGGGGAACAGCGTTAGGAAGAAGATGGCTGCCAGAATGAGCGCCACCCAATGAAATTCGTAGACGGTGCTTCAAAGCTTGTCGCTACTTAAAAAAAAAGCAAGAATATCTAGGGATTTTATACTGAACTACCGCTGCACCATGCCTACCACAATGAACTTCCACGCCGAGAGCAGCTGGCATGTACTGAGGCCTCCTGTTGAACTGCCAAATCGACGGCGAACGCGCTGCACTCACTCCTTGAACATTAGTGCAGAAAGCGCAGTCGGATTAAACAGACAAGTAGTACTCGCACGTGTACTTCGACAAGTACTCTCGCAACACTTGAGGTCGCCACTGTTTGTCTCGTTAAATTATAGTTTTAAGACGAAGTAGAAACGAGTAAACAGGCGGACCGCTCCTAGAATTGTTCCTATGCCAGAGAATTCACAAATTCCTGCCAAGGTGTGCTAATAGAATGCTGGCATTCCAGTAGCTCTCAGAATCGGGCGTCGTGGGGTGGAAGGTAAATAGGCAGTGTCCACAACACGTCATTTGCCACCAGCGGTTTGCATTCCCCACCCTGCAGCAATTTGGGACAAAGGCAGAGGACATAACGTCGCGTCTTCCCACATTACGGCACAGTACCTGCTCAATGCCATTCGCTAGCCTCTTGAAATAGGAAGGCAAGTCAGAACGATGAGCCGTAGCTTAAACGCGCGCCACGCGAATTCCGCATGCGTGTGGATACGCTACACTTGCTACACGCATTCTGTAGACGGTTGCCACGTCACCGTAGGACCGGTAGTCACAATACGCGGAGCCGCACTCTGGACCCAGCGTAAACATAACGTCCTGCCTGAAAAACGTATACGCGTAACACAATACGCGCCGTCGCTCGGGGCGTGTTTACAAGAACCAGCGACGGCCCGCTGCCGCCGCGGGGACGAACCACCGTGCGCCGACGTTTCCCGGAAGAGTCGAGACGCTGGTGCGGTGCCCGATCTGCAGTGTCTTCCTTCGCGGCTGCTTGGCCATAAACTACGGGGCCCTGATCCAGCCAGGCCGTAGTGTGCTACACGGCACTCGACCCCCCCCCCCCCCCCTTCCCCGCTGCTGGGTCAGCAACACAGGACAGAAAGCAACCAGAAACAGTGAAAAGAAAAGGGCCCTTTGAGCAACTGTTCCGAGAAACGCTCGGTATGCGAGATTGACGGGCTGGAGGAGAGTCTCGGTGCAGAATGGGCTCATCTCGCCACAAGGTCACGCTACAAACAGCAGCGAGGGAGTGCGAATGTGTTCGTTCCAAGAATCTGATTTACAGCACCGTCACGGTGAGAACAAAAGCAATAAAGGGCGAGGGGGAAGATTACTTGATAGTGAATCCACAAGTACAGCTGAATACGACAGTAACGCAGGACAGCGCAGCATGCAACAAAGTGTCAAACGGAATATCGGGTATTGCAAACATGAAGTCGGGCAAAAAAAAAAAAAAGATACGAAGGCGGCAAAATCGCAACAGATACGAAGATGTACAAATGAGCTGCAAGTCATTGAAGAAATTTTGCTTCGAAGAAAGCAAATTTGTCGAACAGAACCACCAGATTGAGGGGGAAGAAATGTCACAGGCCTGCGCAGCAGTCACAGCGTAAGCTGGTGGAGCGGCTCAAGAGTAGCTCCAATTTGGGCACCACGCACAACAGTGTCTTCGCGGCAGTCTGTTCGCCTCGTTTTGACGAGGACGATCTGCACTGTCCGCCCGGCGTCGACGGCGAGCTGCGGCTTGTAATGATCTCTGCACAGCCGTCTGCTGAGCCCAATCAAGCATTAGAACTGCAACTTGCATGTCGGGCTGCTTGCCTTATATACATATATAGGTGTTTTCCGCGGCCCGATAGCAAGCGCTTGCGTGGCTCGGTGGTACAGTATCCGGCTCCCACGCAGCGGGCGCGGGTTCGATCCCGACGGGAATCGTGTACTTTTTGTTCGCGTTTCCGGCGATAGCGGTTACGCGGCGGCGGCATCATCGCGACCCGAAACGGCTATTGGAATGAGCCTATAACAGCTTATGCTGTAAAAAGAAATCCGCCTTCATTCCTGTGAAAGTGGAAGTACAGCGAAGCTGGTGTGGACGTTGGACAAGTAAGTAACAGCACCGCAACTGACGGTCGACGACGTACGCCACGCGCGCCCGCACGTGTGCGGAAGTGCAGCATACATTCTCATTCTTCTAGGCTATTGAACTAAATTCAAAAGTAAATTGCGTCACAAAATTAGTAAAGTACGACATACACACAACCTACAGACACACTAGCATGACTAAACCGAATGAACGAGAAAACAATTCTGTTACGCGGAAACTCAAACACAACCCCGTTTCCAGCAGCCGGTTTTTTGGTGATCACACCACGAAACATCCCGACCAACTATAACAGCTTCGGTGTAAAAAAACCTCCTGTCGTCCGACAAGCGGGCGTTTCGTTGCACGTTCTCCCGCACCGCGTTTTGCAATAATTCCAACACAAATCAATCAGGCTGTCAAATCAGTGCCACAGCGCTATACTGAACACAGTGAAACAAAGCATGCGCGAAGTTCATTGCAGGGCCAAGCGCTACTGACATGATAATTAGAGATCACGACGCTGCGGAAAGAAGGCTGCAATCGCGGAGAGCGAGCCTATATTAAAGACAGAAACGTAAGCGGCACTCGGCTTTTCTCGTGTAGTCCGAAAAAAAGAAATATTTGAAAAAAATGTTGCACTATTTGTTATGTGCTCCCCTTAACACCGTGTCTTATTCGTACACGCGGGAGCCTGTGGTACTTCGAGGGCCACTTCAAGGACCATTTCGAGACTTCGTGCAGCGTCTGCGACATATGGCGTCGGCGCCCAGAGGCGCAGCGTCTCAAAACGCTATCCGTCACGTGGCGCGAATGCGATAACGCTCCACTTACCACCGTGCGCATTTAGCGATGAAAGCATTAAAAAAGCACCAACCGGAAGGACACGCAATCGCTACTGTAAGCCACAAGTTCACAACTCACCGCTTCCCGGCCGTTGCTCTTTCGTCACGATAAAAGTCCCTTCGCGAAGCGACGAGGCGATCGGACACCACGGTCGAAGGTCCCGGCCGCGCGGTGTGTCCAACGGCCGCCACCATCATCATAACGGCGCGCATGCTGGGCGGCACGTTCCACGGTTTCCAAGTCGGCTGCCAACCGCGAGCGCCGCGCACGGTCCGAACCCCGAATCGGCCGCCCGAGTACGGGAACACGCCGCTCGCGCAGCGACCACGGCTCGCGTTGTAGCTCGCCCACTTGCCGTAGCGGCCCATGGCACACAGTACTTGTTACACGCGCGTTCTGTCAAAGTGTCACAGTCAAGCCAGGTCTCCGGCGAAGCGCGCACACACCAAGCCAGCGAGGCAGCCAGCGATACACCTATCCGGGAGGCACGCAGCGTGAAATGGATCCATCCCCGCCGAAGCGAACCGGCGGCGCCAAGGGGTGACCACGTGGTTCTTTCTCGCAGATTCGCGATGCGCTCGGGCCAGGTGGCGCAGCGCGCGAGGAAGGGTGGCCCTCTGGTGCGCGAACGAAGCGTTTTTTTCAAGGCCAACTGTATTACGCCTCTGCAAAGGGGTCGGCCTAGCATCACCGGGGCATCGGAGGGGAGGTGGGGAAATGTGTGTGTGTGTGTGTGTGTGGGGAGGGGAGGTGGCGTGTCTGCGGCGGAACGCATCGTTTGTGAAGCGGCACCCTGCGGGCGGCGGCTGTCGACCTTTCCTAGATTGTGGATGCGGGGAAGGTCGCATATTTAGGAAGAAAAAGGCTCGCGCTTCTCGACTGCTCGCCTCCTTTCCCACGTTTGTTTTCGACGTCGCTCGCTCAACTCCGGAAAGAACGACCGAACGGACACTAGGCCGTAAGTTTTTTTTTTTTTTTCGTGTTTATGTGGTTTTCTTTTTTTTTTTTTTTTGTCCTTTGTCCTCGGACGTTCTAGCGACGAAAACGTAGGTGCCAGGCGTGATGTATTGGACGAGCGGGAGAACTTTGGCCGTCGCTTCTACAGACACTTATGGCCATGGAAAAATCCCGGAGAAGAAATGAGAAACAATTGGGGAAGGCAACGCATTACACAGTACGCGCTGCCCGAAAACGCACTCGGAAAAGTGATTAACGAGAAAAGCGGAATGCACTGCTAGGGAATTTACAAGTAGGTATTCAAACGCGCTACGTGTTTGAATACGTGTGACTGATTGGTTAGTGTATTAGGCGGATAGGTACGATATCGTCCGTTCGTCTTCAGACTGGCATTCCGATGGAGGCGGAATGCAAGAACTCTCGTGAAAGTATAATTCAGACGTCTCACTGACGTCTGTCATAACGCCAGCTGCTGCTTTGGAATGTGAAAGCGATCCAGTCAATGAAAACACTGCGCGTAATACCCGCCAGACACACGTCTGCGTCGAACCAAGTCGAAGTAAATAAGCGATTAGCCTATCTCTCTAACCGCTGCAAGCACGTGAAGAAAACGAACCATATGCGCATAACTTGAACGAGCAGTCGCATTCTGCAATATTATGCTGCTCATAATATTTACGGAGTGCAAAACTGCCAATAAAAAAAAAAGAACAGGCTAATCAGCGTTACGGGGACTGTTCGCTCTTTGCAATGTAACGGTTACAGCAAATGAATGCAGAAATACCCATAAAACATTTATAAATCTTCAATCCAAGCGCATATACGAGTTATAAATGATAAGTAAAGCATACAAACATTCGCATACGCTTCATTCAATTGCTTATTTAACATGGCAAATCAAAAGTATCGAGAAAGTGTGGTTTGATTTTTCGGACGTGAAACGTATTTAAAATCGGTCAGAGGAGGCCACTTACTAAAACCGCATGTAACCAAAACATGCTATACTACTATCGCTTATATTTTTGCAACCGTACTACCCACGCGCCTTACTTACTAGAGGAAAGAAGCTATCACTAGATCATACATGTGTTGCATGCGCAGATGGCACTGTTCCTGCGCCACCCAATTATGTTTTATTCATTTTTTACTACTTTTGTTTATCTATTCTGATCAGGTTACCGGCCGGTTATACAAAGGCAATGGTCACAGATTATCACTGGCTGGATGACATGAAAGCAAGCTGATCATTATCTACAAAGGTGATAAGGATAAGACGAGCTCGTACAGACCAGTTACGTCGGTGATATATGCATAGAATGGCAATGAAAGCGATAAAATTAGAACTGTCGAAGTGGGTGGGGGGAAAAATGATGTACTTAGGTTTACGTAAGGCCGCATGATTGTTTCGTATACTTTGGCAGTGTCACCAGTTGTCCACGTGTTATGTGAATAGGGAGGGGTCCACACCCCTGCGCGTCCGGCGGGCAACCGTTCGCGTCTTTCAGGGGTCGGAAGGCGCGCGTGGTGTCGGGTGACGAGCCACGGTGCGCGCCAGGGGGGCGCAATGCGCATGCGGAGAACGGATTCGGAGAACGCAGACCTGTAGTTCGGGTTCCGCCGACGGTCATAATAGGTTCACGCAGACGAACCTCGAGTGGGACTGCTGTACGCGGTGCCGCTTCCCGACTCCTCTGCTGGCTAGAGACGCCGCCGAGGTTTAGAGTGGCCGAGCAATGTTGACCACGTGTTGCGTGTACGGAGCGGGGGACCACTCCCCTACGCGCACGGGCGGCAACCACTTGGATCTTGTTTTTGAGTGCAGGGAAAAGCCCGCGTGGTGCCGAGTGACGACAGTGCGCGCCGCAGAGGCGCAGTACGCCTGCGAAGAACGCGTTCGGAGAACGTCGTCTTGTGAACACCCGCGGACGGTCATAATTTTTCCACGCGAACAAACCTTGAGGGGTGGGGGCGGCGTTACGCGGTGTTGTGGCACCGACTCCCGAGCCCTTTGCTGGCTAGAGACGCCGCCGAGGTTTGAGATGGCCTGGCAATAAATTGTGCGTGCCAGGCGTGTTCTGCTGTGGCCCTCACTGACTACGTGAAAATAGGCAACCGAGACGCAATTGTAGAAGGAAGGAAAACAGTAATGTTTTCCAATACATTTAGTTCGAAGAGCGCTGAGCCCATCCCTTTGGGTTGTGGCTTAACAAACTCACTGGGAAATTGCATCTAGGGCCAACGGACCGACCGCACTTTGTCTGTTTGAGCTATATTAATCTCTATACGATATCCTGTCCCTCAGTCTGGGCTGAAATCAGGATAGCTGATAGATCAGCGAGGCTCCGTGTAATGTACACTCGGTCACAAAATATTGCGGGGGGCGCGAGCGCGTGGCGAAGCGCTCCTCCTCTCCTTCTAGGGGCGCACGCCTGGTGTCGAGACGGACGCCTGCGCGCATGCGCGTCCTTCAGTGACTGCAAGCGTGCATGTTTCCGCGCTTGTTCCTTGCGCGCCGGCAATATCCGAGTGTAGCCGCGAGGTGCACCTTTTGCGATTGGCTCTGTGGTGACTTCGACAGCCCGCACCGCTGCGGCCGCTTTTTTGTCGGAGCACGAGCACAGATATATCTCGCCCGGTGGCAAACACAACAAGTCATTTCTTTTTTTCTACGATGCGCCTTTACGTGGCCAATCTTCGTTCTTTTTTTTAAAGAACGGGAGGTTCTCCCGCAGAACAGCGTTGCAGAGTAATGAACCTTCTCGCCTATGCCTTTAAATGACAGGCGACAAAAAAAAAAAAAAAAAATGGTGATCCCTGTCGTGTTTCGACAAAAAGCGGCCGCACCCGCGCGGGCTGTCGAAGTCGCCACAGCGCACCTCGCGGCTACACTCGGATATCACCGGCGCGCAAGATACAAGCGCGGAAACATGCACACTTGCAGTCACGGAAGGACGCCCATGCGCGCAATCGTCGGTTTCGACACTAGGGGAGCGCCGCTAGAAGGAGAGGACCGCTTCGCCACGCGCTCGCGCCCCCCGGCAATATTTTGTGGCCGAGTGTACATTAAGCGTAATGAATTGGCGGAAATTCACCATGGAAGGAAGCAAGAATGTGCTTTGTCTACTGTTTTTCGCGCTCTATGTTATGTGCATAGAAAAACGACTGGAAAACAGAATTAGGGTTTGATTTATGCTACATGCATAATGGACAAATGATGCAACAGAAGGCCCTTGTATTGATGTATGCGAACGACATAGTGCCACTAGCGGACAATACGAGAGATTTACGGACACTTGCGAATATCTGTGGAGTATCTTAAGTTTAGCACAGGGAAATTGGGAATTATGATTTTTAATGAAGAGACGAGTAATTACGTGGTGTCACTTCAAGAGCATGTTATACCTAAAGTCAAGCAGTATAAATATCTTGGCGTGTACATAGACAAAGAAAAGACTTACTGAAGAACACACCAATTTGAAAATAAAGGGCAAGCGGAATGCAGCGATAATGAAACAGAACACTTTTATGAGATAATAAATATTAGGTGGTGCGTGCAATCTGGAAAGGAATGGTGGAAGCGCTAGCGTTCACAAATGCCATTCTGTGCTTTAAATCTGATATCTTGTCGGTGTTGGAAATTAACCAAAGATCGGTAAGCCGGTTGGCTTTGGGAGCCCATAGTCAAACCACAAATGAGGCAGTGCAGGGTGACATGGGTTGGGCCTCTTTTGAATTGAAAGAAGCGCACAGGAAAATTAGTTTCGGCGAAAGACTTAGGAATATGGATCGAAATAATGGGCGGCTAAAGTGCACAAGCATCTGTTCCTGAAAATAGTCGACACAGAATGGAGGAAGAGGTCAAGAAAGTTGGCCTTCCGGGCGGGGTGCTCCTCAGACTCGGCGGACTTCTGGAACGAGCCAGCGACCACATTTAATGAACTTGCCAGATTTTTCGAAGAGGTTCGGAAAATCTATCCAGTTCCTAATAAGGAGCTATCCAGGGAACAGGCCAAGATTTTACGTCAGATACAAACTGACTCTTTCCCCTGCCCACACAGATTGGCATATATTACGTGCGGACAGGTGGACCCAATTTGCCTAGATTGTGGCCAGAACCAGATGGCCACCCAAAATCATATTTTATGGGGATGCTCTACCAAGCCCCCTCCGAAAAAACTACTGCCAGCTCCCTCGGAGGAAGCCTGGGAGGCCCTCTTAAGGTCAGAAGACAAGACCGTCCAAGAAAATCTCACGACCTGGGCTCTGCAGGTCGCCTCAACCGAGGCCACCTAGAGGCCAAGGCCTTCAGATCTACTGTCTCGAAATTTTTTAATAAAGTTTTTTCCTCCTCCTCCTGGCAGCCAAGCGCCGGATAATTCAAACTGTAAATAGACAGCCAATAGTCATCAGAAGGACAGTGAGAGAAACAGAGACAGCGAATTGGATGCAAAGAATGGAAAAAAAAAGACCATGGAGGTTTACAATAATGGTAAGAAAGAAATTAAAAGGTAACATCTGTACGATAACACAAAGGGAAGTGCTTCGTTAATTGAGGCTCGAGCTGGTTGCCTAAGGACCAAAACATACCGGTGCAAATATTGACAACAAGATGAGGCATGTGTATGGTGCAGAAAAAATCCGGAGACGTACCACTCAGCCAATCCGAATGTAATGCGAAGGAATTCATTCAGTGAGACCCGAAGGTAACGTACACCTTCCAGAAGCGCTTGGATTTAAAGCGGACGGAACCATCAACCGGTAAGCAGTCGAGATAAGAAAGATACGTTTAGATTATTGGTAGGGGGGAAAAAGCAGGGAAGAGATTGATTAGACCGGATGCTTTATAGCCATAGGTAGCGGTACGTGTTAGATTATGGTAGACATGTACAGTACACCTGATTCAATCAAACAGGCAAGGTGACTTTGTATGCGCCCAGATTCAAAGGGGATGCCAATAAATCATCATGATGACGCAATCTGAGCTAAGTTTCTCTCTTCGCTCGGGGTTCAAAAAGATATAGCTCGGCAGTCCATTTGTCTATCCAAGCGGGAGAAGTCGCATTTGTGAGAGCTCACTGAGCCATGATATGTATAATCGATCAAATTCAAACCTGTGCTTATCAGGAGTTAAAAGGCCTACAAATGTGCAATTTTCAGCAGAGATTCCATGTTCGGCCGGCTATGGCGCCAACATGTACGGTCCGCAGATAAAACGTTAAGACAGGCCATACTGCTGAGCTTGGATTCAGACGTTGTTGCGGCTCGGGCTAGGGTTGAGGCCAGGAATCCTCCAAGCACAGATATCGGTACGGCCGGGAGTAGGACGAAAGAAAAGAGGTTCATTTTACATATTCACATTGGCTTAGGATATAGAACCCACTCCTTGTAGGAGCACTTTAAATGTCTGAGCCCATTACATGTCAGTACACGTCAGGAAACCCTCCAGAGGTCCTTTTTAAGCAGTTCGATTTCCCCAGTTCCCTACACAATGGAATTCGATGACCTTGTTTCGACCAATCAGAGGAGTCGTACTGTTCGCAGAACTCCGCCCATGAACGTCGCACCGTCCCGCCGGGCTCTGCCTCCTATGTTGCGCAATCGCCCCCGCATACGTCGCGACCACGTGACAATGTGGGAACCTGAAATCCACGTCGTTCCCACGCAAGTCATCGACGTTGGCCCCCTACATCAATTACTCAACTCTCCGTGACTGTCAGCTTGCAGCGACCTGGAATGCCTGGCCTTCACGGCTGTCACCGCGTCTACAGGATGCGGCGGTCGTCAACTTGAAGGTAGCTTCTTTGTTGACCCGTAAACAGTCGGCGCCGGGGCTCCGTCGTTATCCATAGGCAGGCGCTGACGAAGGGTATACCTCGGAGGAAGCACCCAAAGAATGCTCACTGCCGATTTGGGCCGCAACAGCGTGCAAGTCTCGGTCACGCAGCGGGCAGAGGCAGGCGCCAGGATCCAATGACTTCTGGCCGCCCGACCACAAAACGCCCCCCCCCCCCGCCCCCCGCTAATTTACATTTTAGTTCAATCTTAATATGGTTCTGACTAAAAGTTTTTCCTCCTCCTCCTCCTCCTCCTCCTCCAGAAATGGCGTGAGGAAGCTCGGGCAGCAAGACAGGGTGATGCCAATTCACGCCCACCACGTTTGACCACGGCAGGCGCTCCCTCTCCCTACGAATATAGGGAGAGGGAGCGCGCGATTGTAAGATTGTGACCGCAGGACTGGCTAATGCGTGAATAAATGTAACTTGTGCTTTTGGTTAATCACCTATGTCTACACTTGTGTCCATACAAGTACCCTCTGTGGCTGCGAACCTCATACAGTCCACCAGGTCTTTTTTTTTTTTTTTCATCCCCTCTTATAACAGTGCATTTGTGCAACAGGTTGACCCTGTGTATTTAGAACACGGTGTAAGATATACAGGGTGTCCCAGCTAAATGTAGCCAATGTTTTAAAAACGACGGAGTGTGCTAGGAGGCTCAAACCAACTCAGTGGTGTTGAGGATCGCGTGTCCTAGTCTGCGGTATTTTTTTTTTTCGTTTTGCAAAGTCAATTAATTAGTATAAACTAATTGCCTAACTTTTTAAATATTGGCTTCGCCAAGAAAGTGCAAATACGAAAGTTATAGACCACATTTAAAAATGGCCGCCTGAAGTGTTTGCAACTAAGTACAATTGATGGAGCTTCTTGTAATTGCCTTTAACGCTTTGAGGGTTGATTTTTTCATTGCTGATTTAAATTCTTCGAAAGAACCTAGGTTCTTTCGAAGTAGCTATTTCGAAAAATATCGTCATAATTTTTTTAGAGACAGTAAAGTGAGGAAGAAATCGTTTGTGTTGTAAAATACACAATGTTTATTCATGAATAAGAAGATAAGCGCACTGAAAAATGGTTGCGTGCGCGTCCGGAAACCGAAACAAGTGAGAAGCCTTCGTCTTATCGCCAACAAGGTGCGATAGAGCTTTTGTGGTCTCCAAAAAAAAAAAAAAAAGGAAAACGCACAAACGGCAGCATCGTTAGTGTACATACGCGCCTGCCTGTGAACAGGTGTAATCGCGCCGCGGTGGGCGATAAACGATCGAGTAAGAAGCGGTCACCCTTTGAGAGATTTGAAATCAGATAGCCAGCAGTTTAGCGCGTGCAGCAAGCGGGATCCGCCGCAGGAGAAAACCATGAAAAGAAAAAAAAAAAAAAAAACGGAGAAGCATTGGCGCAAGTAAGAAATTCCACGTGTTCCCGTCGAGTAGCAGCACATGCCAAGCGAAAAAAAAAAATGATCGAAAGAGGTGCGCACTTGCCGCCGCCGCAGCGCGCCCGGATGCGCGAAAGTTGTAGATCGCATTTAAAAATGGCCGACTGAAGTGTTTGCAACGAAGTACCGTTGATGGAGCTTCTTGTAATTGCCTTTAAATAAAGCCTGCCAAATAGAAAAACAACCACGTGATCGCGCCACTATTCGTTGCAAACACTTCAGTCAGCCATTTTTAAATTTGATCTACGACTTTCGTATTGGCACTTTCTTGATAAAGCCAATATTGAAAAAAGTTAGGCAATTAGTTTGTACTAATTAATTGACTTTATACAAAGCGAAAAAAAATATCGCAGACTAGGACACGCGATCCTAAATACTACTGAGTCGGTTTGAGCCTCCTACACTCCGTCGTTATTAAAACATTGGCTACTATTAGCTGGGACACCCTGTATGTCCCTGTATGTGAGGACACTCGTGTGACGCGATCCGCCCGGTGACGATGCAGCTTCAAGACAGAAAAGGTTTTATCAACCGTTGCTATCAACCGGCGCGTGGCGGGAAATCCGAAATGATTGAGTGACGCGCGAAAGTAGGTCACCGTGGTGAGGGGAGAGCATGGGGGTGGGCACCGCCTAGACGGAGCATTGGCACTCAAACGGACAGCCCTTTTCTGTAAAATAGAAAGCCTCAGAATGTTGGAAATTGTGGTGGTTCCCCAGACAAGGTAGCAGTAGCGCAATTTTGAAAGGAAAAGTGAATTATACAACAACAGTTTTACTTTCTCAGGCAAAAGAAAACGTGTGCGCGATGATATACCGACTGTGCGAGAGAGGCTCGAACGAACGGAATCAGACTGCAAATCCCAGGACATGTTTTCATTAAAGAGTTATACCAAGACATTTCACAGCAGGAACCACCTCAATTTCTGACGTACCAAGAAAAAGCGCTAAATCAAAGTTGACTTCCTTGTTTTAGCTCTAAATAAAAACCGCTTTTGTTTTTTGACGTATTTAGAGTTAGTGAGTTGTTCATTAGGATGCGGAGGTGAACGGACGATGTTACGTAATGTTCAACTTGTAGAGGAACTCGCAGAGGTTTCACGTACTGCCGCGACCATATTTTAATAGCGCTATTTTTCCTCACCCGACAGTTCCGCGTTAAATTTCAAACAGCAGTGGCGCTTATTTTTGTGTTTCAGCAATTATTCAGCAATGTTCTGGTACATGTGCGTTCTTTTTTGTAAGAGCCTTTTGTAAGAGCCTTTTTTTAAAGAAAATAATTATTGTTTAAGAGTCAAGAACGCCGAGTTCTGTGCGCACTCGTATTTTATGTAGATGTTACAGTGAAGGACACAATTAACCCTTCGGCTTCATTAAAGCAGAACAATTACTAATATATCGTTTGGGCGCAGGCTTCCTCTTTTTTTTTGTTTTTTTACCGGCGGCGTATTATAACACCCCCCGAAAAATATTTCGGGCTACGCCACTGTTGTCGAGTACGGCCGGGCGGGTAGTCGGGATAACAAAAGAAAGAGAAGTGGGGGGGGGGGGGGGGGGGCAACACAAAACGCGCCGCGCCACCGAGTACGAGCAACACCGACACCTGCACACCCACGTGGGTTTACAACGGTGCTCCCTAGCTGGGAAAAACGGGAGTGGAGCCACGTGACCCGCAGGGCAGTCGAAAAGAGGGGGGAAACGCTGTTCGCGCTTTAAAAAAGAAAAAAAAAAGCAAGAAACAAAACATATGAATGTTAGGTTAGGTGTCTTACGGGCCAATACCACGATCTGATTATGAGGGAGGCTGTAGGGGAGGAGGGGGGGGGGGACTACCCGAAGCAGTATCTGCGTTTTTGGCATTGGCGCTGAGCCGCGCTGCTTCAAAGGCTGCAGAAGATTGCGCCACCCTTCCTGTCTCACAACGAACCACTTAGTAATGCGCTGCTGAGCTCGCGGTCGCGGCTTTGATCCCGGCCGCGACGGCTGCCTTTTGACGGGGGCGGAATGTAAGAGCGTTCGTGTACCGTGGTTCCCCGTTAAAGAACCCCAAGGGGATCAAATATTCCGGCGTTCCCCACTACGGCGTGCATTTTTTTTTCTTTTATTCGCTCGGGTGGCCACACCGCATATCCTTAGGAGGAAATAAAATGTAAGCGAGAAGGCCAGCTTCACGCAGGTACACCAAAAGGCGACTTATAGAACGTGTTCTCCGTGATCCACCTTTCATAGTCTTCAGGTTGGTCAGCGCTTCAATTTCAATTTTATTCAGATTGAGAATGGACGAAGGTCGCAGCTCCCTTTCGTCGTACAATCGGGTCGCGGTTTGGGCACATCGGAAAGGCGAATATTTAATAGAGCTTTGCGATCATGGGAATCCATCCGAGAGTTACGCGCCGATGTCGCGTAGTTTTCAAACAAATAATCTTTGTCTTTCTGCGAGCGAACGAAACAGACCAGGAAGTAGCGGGGGGGGGGGGGGGGGGGGGGGGGAACTCCCCCTCCGTGCTGACAGACTGGAATGCCGAGCAGGGACGGATAGCGAACTCCGAACGGTTTCCGAGAAAACGTCGAAGGGACGAGTTCCTCGCCATGTTCAAGAGAACAGCTGTTGCCACTACCCAAGAAAACTATGTAGTGAGGACACGATGTGTCCGTTTTAATTATTTTCACTCCTTTCTCAGTTTTTTTTAATTCTTCTGTGGTTCATTGTGCCCCTATGGCGGGACACTGAATTCGTAAATTGCACCTCTTGAAAACCATAATTGCTACCCACGCCATGAGCGGATTCCTTGTGAGCCGAGAAAGATTCGAAAGTGACAAAGAACTGACCTTACAACTCCCCGCTGTGGCTGCCCGTTACGTCACACTGGCCGACCGAAATTCAAGGTGAAAAAAAGTTTACCTTTAATTCCTTTGGCAGTAGTAAAACTATCTTTGCCAAATAACTGTTCAGAGACGTATCCTTTCTCGGCTAACTGTCTGCTTTTATGTAGTGCACCTGTAGTACGGTAAACCAGTTTTCATATCTTGCAGGGTTTCGTATATACGGGCTGATCATTTTGAAGTTTTCGGGAAATTAAAAAAACATTGCCTGGTGGCAGATAGAGTAATTCTTGTCCTTGAGCGTGATTATTCGAAGAGGCGTACATTACTAGCTCGAAAACCGAAACACATATTCAAATAATTACACTAAAGTTCACTAATTAACTTCTTAATTACTTTACGGCACATGTTACAATTTACAAATTGTTGCCGGTGAGTTTGCAAGCCATATTCACTTGAGATGAATATCCTGGATGACATCAGTTTCGAGATATTATTTGCCAATATGTTGGACGAAATACATGCGCGGTCCAGTTACTTTTGTACTTCGATGCATAAAAGAGCGTTTTTTTTTTAAATAAAAATAAGTGGAACAACAGTGCTTTTTACGGCGAGTTTGATGACGCATGTCTCCAAACTGGTATCATTGTGGGAATTCATTCCAAGTTGATACGCCCTGCAAGCTCACCGGCCACAATTCATAAATTGCAATATGGGCCGTAAAATAATTAACTTGAGTAGTGACATTCTTTATTTACTTTAATATGGCTTTCGATTTCTCGTGGAAGCATTGTCCGCCTCTCGGAATCATACAGCTCAAGAACTAGAATTTTGTCATCTGCAAAAGGCGATTCTTAAAAATGCCGGAAAACTTAAAAATTATAAAATGCACGGGCTTTCTGCGCTTCGAATATAGCGGGTGTTTAAGCGAACGCTTATATTTTTTTTAATTGCCTGCGCAAGATACCACAATTCTAGCCCGTGAGCTGGTCTACTGGAAGAGGCGGGCATTACTTGCACAAATAAAATGAAACGCATAATTGACTTATTAACAAAATTCACTAATTAAATGTTTCACTAATTACCGTATGCCACATATTGGAATTTACACAATCTAACCGGTGAGTTCGAAAGGCGGATCCACTTGGAACGAATTCTCAGGATGACAAGAGTTACGAGATATTAATTCACGCACTTTGCTGAGAAATGCATAAAAGGAGTTTTTGTTAAGAAAGCTTAAGTGTAACGACAGTGCATTCTTGCCGCAAGTATTACAGCGCATATCGCGCAAATGGTGTCATCGACACAATTATTTCCGAGTTAATATGCCTTGCAGTCTCATCCGCTAGAATTCGTAAATTTCAATACGTGCCATAATGTAGTAGGTTATTAAACTTAATTACAGAATTTTTGGTGTTTAGTTGATGATGCATTTTAATTTCTTGTGCAAGTAATATCCGCCTGTTCGAGCAGACTAGCACATGGACTGCTATCTGCCACAGCAGTTTTTAAAAACTTGGAGGACGCTTAAGCTTCGTCTTTCAGAGTGGAACGCGAAAGCATCAAAATTCCCTGACTGCTTGTCCCGGCAACTGCAGCTTATGTAACCGTAATGTTTACCAGTAAACGCTGGCGGCGAACGCTATGCACCAAGGCGAGCTTTCTGGTCGAAAAGCGGCCTCTTGCGTGGGCCGATGCCGGAGATGTGCACAGCCGCGCAAGAAAAAAAAAAGCACCAATTTTACGTTTCTGTTATTGTTTCGCATTTTTAATATTGCAGTCTGAGAAGATCTAACCTACAAGGCGTGCGCCGTTGGTGTTTTGTTTCATTACATTTGTTTGTGAGCTGTCATTCTCCGAATTCCGACGAATAACTTTGTCAAGAATGTACGACAGGCTATGAACCACTTTAATGACTATAACCCGCATATACCGCACGCCATATAGCAAGAGTGGCATATACGTATGCCTAAATATATGTTTCTCTAACGACACCGGATTTTCTGCGACACGGGGCCCTTAACGCTATCGCATTAAATTGTTTAGGAAGTGTTCCCTGAAACACCCTGTACGCGAAACGTCAGTTCCGTACGTCCAAACAAAGCCTCGAGAAGCGGAAAAATCAGTAGCCTACTCACGGTTTCAGGTCCACGTTGGGTCGAAGCAGTACACAGCATAGAGGTAGCACATCACACATTTCTGTTCCGAGGACGAGTTCGGAAGTTTAGGCACCTCCGGTCTTTAAACTCTAAAAGAGAGTCAATTTCACCGATCGAGTGGCTATGCCTCCACCCGATGTGTGGCGACGGCAGACAGTTCTCCGCACACACACAAAAAAAAAGTCACTCGAGCGAACTCCGGAGCCAGTGTCCACAGACCGAATCTGTCGGCCCAACCAGCGTATACGAATGATGGGCAGTCACGTGGATTTGCTTGAGATTCGGCCTTTTTTGGGGGGCTTGAAACGGCTTTACGACTTTGCAATTTCAACATTTGCAATCAAAATATTGTGTTTTAAGTTGTCACGTCTCCATACGGCAATGAGGATTCCTTGGACGTTTCCCCGCGAGTCAGTCCATTCATCAGCGCACGCACCGACAGCGACCGGGCGTGTCATTGACTGTGAGTAGTAAGTGGTTCGTATGGAAAGGGAAAAGGTTGGCGCTATCTTCTGCAGCCCTTGAAGGGAGCACGGCTCAGCGCCAACTGTGAGGCGCCAAGGAAAGAGAACACGAAGGAGCGTACCGTGGTAGCGGTAATTACCGCGAAGACCCCTCTACATGATCCTGACAAGCTTAACGTCACGGAGAGCCCACAAAGGGGAAAGCGTCGAAGGCTACCGTGAGAACCGCGTCCACCTCGGTTTCCCAGACTGCAGGCGTGGGTGCAACACCAGAGGCGGGACAGCGCGACGTCCTGGGACGGATTTGGCGACTGGGACTGGCAGAGATACAGTCATCAGATTCCCTAGTCTAGTCTCCTAGGGAAGACGACTGTTTCAAAAAGCGGGGACATGTGTGTCTAGACGTGTCCCGATGTGAACTCAGGCGTTTAAGATGCTTCTTCTACATGGAGTGGGCTTCCGTACCTGGAGCCAGCGTTAACAAATCCTTTGTTTTCTTCATTCCCAGTACCGCACGTACTCATCAATGGGCTTGGTGGATTCCTGGCCCAACCGCTAGCTCGAGCCGCAACAAAATGCGGCGCTTCGCTGCGACTACACCCATGTGGCCATAGAAATTGACTTTCTGCGTTTAGAAACATACGAGTACTTAAATATAGAGATAGATGAACTGTATTAAGCAATGCCGTGAGAGCGTTCGAAACCGCAAGTGCGAAGTACCGCAAACGCTGGAGCTCCCTGTGGTAATTGCGAGTACGAACGGAATAGTTCAAAAAGCGAGTCGAATCGAATAGAATATCGAATACTTTTCAAATATTTCTCGAATAATGAATTGATGTTTTCGCCGTTAATGTCAAACAACCTTCCCATCCTAATGTATTGACAACGTTAGCAACTTTCTGCCATAGCATCGCACTGTGAAGCGTTGCTTACTAAAACCACTAATGGTGAATTTCCAGCAAATAAGCAGCTTTCGCATACTTCGGACTCATCGATGAGTGCGAAAAGTATAACGGTTCAGCCGGAAAAGTCTGGCTTTGCTGGCTTATTTGGGCTGCCGCTCACTGCCACGTTTAAAATAAAGTCGTTTCGTTTGCAAGCGCATAATGGTGGCCCAAGAACGAAAAAACATCATTCGCACGATGTATGCCAATCTGAGTGACTGATGCACCAAAGACAGCCAAGCTGCATAAGCCACTTCTCACACTCTCGGCAAGTACTCTACTCCGTTTCAAGCATTAGGTGCAACGCTCTGGAAGCTACAGAGACGTCTTAACCCGGCTAAAATAGTTCCGTGTTCTTTGACTACAATTGTGGGAACCAGTTTTTTATACAAGCTCAGTAGAAAATGTAAAAAAAAATTTAATCCTTAGAAGCAAGCAAACTGTAGTATGTGACTGCTAATGCTAGCGCCAGCAAACACCGCTGGCGCGAAGCGAAGCATGGATGGAACACGCAGCGAAAAATTGACGCAACGCGCGGAGTGGTGAACTTTCGTGGCCTAATTTCTTGCGTAGCTTCCGCAGCGTTGAACTTGGATGTCTAAAAACGGACTTTAACCGTCCGTCTGTTGCGCTGTGAAGCTCGCGATGTCGCGGGATCAAATAACGGCCGCGGCGGCCGCATTTCGATGGGTGCGAAACGCAAAAGCGCCCGTGTACCTTTCATGAGGTGCACGTTAAAGAACCCCCAGGTAGTCGAAGTTAATCCGGAGTCCTCCACTACGGCGTGCCTCATAATGAGACTGCGGTTCTGGCACTTAAAACTGTAGATTTATTTATTAAGCGTCCGTCTGTTGACGATCTTCATTCTTATACGATGATTAATCATCCACGCCGCCTAGGTGTTCTCGGTACGCCCTGGGATGGCTTGCCCGAACATTTAGTAACGAAAATAATAACGAATTTAAGAACGAGTTCTTAAATCATCCCTAGACAACACCTAGGCCGCGCGAGAACGCGTTCTTAAATTCGTTAGTATTTCAAACCAAACTTATGGGGTTTTACGTGCCAAAACCACCATCTGATTATGAGGCATACCGTAGTGGGGGACTCCGGATTAATTTTGACCACCAGTGGTTCTTTAACGTGCACCTAAATTTCAGTTCACTGGTGTTTTCTGCATTTCGCCCCCATCGAAATGCGGCCGCCGTGGCCGGGATTCGATCCCGCGACCTCGTGCTCCAGCAGCCCAACACCATATCCACTGAGCAACCACGGCGGGTGTTATTACTTGCGTTATTAAATGTTCGTGCAAGCTTTGTTGCTACAATGTTTGCTACAAACCGTCCCTGGTCCCTGGCTGCTTCGGGGCAATCCCAACATGGGGTGGGTAAATGGAGACGTGTGAAGCAAAAAAAAAAAAAAAAAAGAAATAATAAAAAAAATAATAATACGAATTACTGGCAGATAACATCGCGCAAGGAAATATAATCTAACGAGGCATACGCGAGATAGCTTTTTATCGTACAATCATTTATAATTACTTTTGAAAAGAGCGGCCCTGACGAACGCTGCGATTTAGCGACACGGCGTCAGCTTTCACCGCTGCCGCCGCACAATCTCCCAGTCGACTTCAGAAGTGGAGCCGGCGTAACGCGACACAACAAATTACAATAACTGATTACTACTTTTAAAAAACGTAGGGGGGGGGGGGGGCGGCAAATGAGTCGTGTATTCGAGTGAGATGCACGCAGGGTAACTTTGATATCAGAATAATTTCTAATTACGTTGCAATTTAAACTTGAGGCTCTGACATTGCGTCGCGTTTACATTTATGCCGACCACGCCGTCGCACGCCGGCCCTCATCGCCGCACGAGAACGCTTGCTGAACTCCCTTAACATCATCGGTGCGATTTATAGACACAAGGAAACCAAACGTCGCATGAAGGAGCTGTCTGAAAGCTCCAAAGGAACACGCCTTGACGGGCTAGATGGTGCATTAGAATCAGCTCTTGGTCTAGTTGCTATATGGTGCTTCATTGGAAAACTGCTCAAAAGAAAGAAAAGGAAAGAAACGTGCCTAACAAAACCCACACAGACACATCCGTTTTTTTTCTTCCTTTTTTTAAACTGTTTTCCTTTTTAAGAGATGTAGTCTTTTTAAAAAGCGAGTTTGCACAGCGCCAACAGAGAGAACATCTGGGAACACAGACAGGTGTCAACAACTTGCTCGTACCGTGAGGGGCCCGGTTGGTTTCCGCACACACGACGCCTGCGTGGTCACTAGCTCGCGGAGGCAAAAAAAAAATAAAAAATAAAGAAAAAGTCCAAGGCTTCGTTTTTTTTTTCCTTTTTTTTTCTTTTTCGTCCGCGTTTGTATTCCCTCGCATTTGTTTGGAGTCACTTTCCCATTGCTCATAAACAACGACCAATGGCCGGGCGGCCCCAGTGGCAGCGGAGACAAAGGGCGCCGATGCCCCTCCGGCGCCGGTGTCCAGTCAAGTGTGTCGAAATGAGCGCTGGGGGGAAACGCTAGGCGGAAAGGAACGTGCGGGTGGTCGAAGACACGCTTTGCCGCGGCGGCGCCCGTTTTGTTTGGAGCTGTCGCGCACTGCCACCCCTCTCCTTGAAGAAGGAGCAGAGATGCCTGAGCACTGAAACGTCATCTAGGGAAGTTCAAAAGCAGTTAGAAAAAAAAAAAAAGATGGAGAAAGAGAGACGGTGCGCGCAACGAGGTCTCCGTTAGAAGGCGGCGCAGACATCGAGGCACCCTAGGTCTCCGCACGCTAGCGTGACGTCACACGGGTGAGATAGGCCTTGAAGTTGGCTTCCCCGCGAATGAAAAGAGCAATCTTTACATTACATTACATTATGGGGTTTTGCGGGCCAAAACCACGATCGGATTATGAGGCACGCCGTAATGGGGGGGGGGGGGGGGGGGGGGGGGGGACACAGGAACAATTTGGACCACGTGGGGTTCTTTAACGTGCACCCAAATCTAAGTACGCAGGTGTTTTCGCATTTCGCCCCCATCGAAATGCGGCCGCCGTGACCGCGATTTCATCCCGCGACCAATTGCTTAGCAGCCCAACACTATAACCAATGAGCAACCACGAGCAAACTTTCAGGATCTCATATGAGCTTTTGATAGTGGTGATGATGTTTACACGCTTCTTTATTGCTGAAGCTGATCTGTTGCGAGCCTGTTGCCCCCAGTGAACAAACGCGCGGAGGATATGATATATATATATATATATATATATATACATATATATAAACGATTGCTTCAAAAGCCACGACAGTTGTATAAAAGCAGGTAATTGATTGGGTATTCTAGTATATTTAGTTATTATTTCATCAACGCAGAATATTTTAATAGTCCGTTAGCTATTGTTCACGAAAACAGCAGTATCTCAAGCAAAAACGACAGTGCGACCAAAACGTTTGTGTCGACATTAGGGCAGAAACAGAAAACAGAAATTGGCGGCGCATCCATCGTTCGGAGATCGCTGGCGACGTTCATCATCCCATCAATAATAAGATAGGTTGCTAATAGCATTAAAATCGCCTATCGTCTGTAAAGGACGAATGCACGGCGATTTTCTTTCCTATATTATACAGCATCTGTTGTTTGTAATCTCCCCAAAAAAATGTCGAATAGGAGAAAGGGGGGGGGGATAAATTAAAGTAATTATTGCCATACAACGATGTCGCTGTTAGGAGGAAGCACCATGAAGGTCAGATATTAGAGTTAACAAAGGTCGTTCGATGCCAAGGAAGAATGAAATTTAGGCAAATCTACGCACTTGCCAGCGTAGACACCGTCAATCAATCAAAAGGAACTTTTATTTCTCCACGAGAAATATGGGGGTCACGAAAAAAAAAAAAAAGCCGTAAACTGCAGCTTGACAAGGCTCCGGCCCCGCAGACTTCCCGCTTTAGGATATTACGGCGAAGCGGTTAGCCTCTCGGTAGTCGGCCTTTTTCGTGCCCGTCCGTGAGCACAAATTATCATCACCAGCAATGGATCATACCCCCCTAAGCAAGCAAAAAATGCAATGGCTCATCCCCCTCGTAACGCAGAGGCTACAAGCACTCGGCAAATGAAAGCGAACAGTGCATACATTTTTGGGAATCACGCATACAACGTGTACGGAACAGCGTACGCACGTTTCAATAAACAAGAAGCTCGAAACAAGCATTCGAACCATAAATTAATGGCGAGTCATTTTTTTATATATTGATACATGCATCGATATGGCATAACTACGTCATATGATTGATACATGCATGATACATGCATCGATACATGCATGATATTGATAGAAATTCCACGCAAGACAGCTAGGAAATCTTGCCGCACACAATTTGTGGCACTCGAAAGTATTCGGTGGCATAATAGACGGCATTGTGTAACATTCCCAATCATTTTATTTTCTTACGCGTCGCGTCTAGTGGCCGATCCAAGCGGCAGGATAACGTTGCAGCGCTCAACCAAGGCGAGGAGCAGCCCGGCGCCTTTCAAGAGCGAGCCCGGCTGCAGGCGCGGGCGGCCACTTCAGTCATGCAACGGCTCATTGCCCCCCCCCCCCCTCCCCTCCTGCGCCCCTTCCCCTTCGATAAAGGTCAGCCCCAAGGACAAGAACACGGCCACTCCCCTGCCTCCAGATGAACATCGCCTGGCGACTGCAACGGCCATTCCACGGCGGTGTTCGGAGTTCATGTTGCGGAGCTCGATCGCTGGCAGTTCCGACCTGCCTCGGAAGCATGTTCCTTCAGCGCGTCCGGACCACGCGCTACGAGGTCGAGCAACGACTGGCAGCGTGCCATCGTACAACTATGTACAGCAATTTTGTGTTGCGCCAGCAAATCTCCATCAATTAATTATTAGACGACGGTATGAAAAAGAGTGTTGAAAAGGAGTGAGTGAAAAAGACTCGGAATTAACGACCGATATAATAGATCGCAGGCAGAGAGGCCTTCGTGGACATAAATATAGGCTGATGATGATGATGATCTCCACGGCTGGTCTGGCGATCACCTTTAGCGTGCCGGTGGATGAAACAAAGTAGAAACACAAGTATATCGAAAAAAAAATGAAAAATGAAATTACTAAGGTGTCAGTTTAACGATCACTTTCGGTCCTTAAGAAATACTGCATCAGGGAGCGCATTCACAAAACGCTCTTACGCTATGATTGTTCCAAAGAATAAATTTCAATCAATCCACATGCTGCGCTGTTACGTTCGGCGACCAGCGGGGGCAGCGATCTTGGAAGTATCTCCTGTTTACCTGCGACGAATCGCTTCGGGAGGCTGAAAAGCCGTCCCGCCGGGAAAGATCAGCGGCGACATCATGTCTCTACACCTTTCAAAGAGTAGGTGTGGAGACTCTTGGAAAAGTAGACGCGTTCTCACGGCCGCTCGACAGACCAGCTGGCCGCCAAGGCCGCTCTCCAAACAGATCCCTCGATGGCTGTCCCATTCCAGGAACAACAGACAAGTCAGGCGCGAAGCCACCTGTCTACGAGTGTCCCCTCCTTTATGTGGGGGAGTGAGCAGTGTGGGCCCGAGGGCACTTCTCCGAATGTGGTCGGGAATCGACGGCGCCGGGGGATTATGCGCACTCTCGCCCTCAAGGCAGACCATCGGTGACTCTCGACGCTCAGATTGGAGGATGGTGGGACCGCAGCTTGGACAAAGGGGTTTTAAGCAGACCTTTGGGGGCCATCTCCCATCTGCCCTGAGATGTAGCCAGTGCTTCGATCTATAGTATGCTTCGGTGCAGTCATGTTAGACTGAGGAGACGCATCGTTCTCCTACTTCTCATGTATATAATGTAAATAAACCCAGGACTCTTCATTCTTGATGAGAAGCTGTTCCTTCCTTCAACAACGTCTTCAGCGTCAGCGTGGATGAGCCGGACGACGGCATGGGCCAGCTACCACTTTGGATGTGCCCGACTGCAACTCTTACAACTGCTGGCGAGGCCACGACCCCAACTCCTACAACTGGTAACAGCGGCGGCGTAGCCTAGAGAGCGACTCGCAGTTTGACTCGGCGAGGCCACGACTCCCAGCTCCAACAGCGCATATTTCTAAGCGAAAACAGCTGGCCACTGGCAGAAATCACTTGCGAACGAAAAGCTCTGCGAATTCGGCCCCTTGTCTGCGCCCGCAGCGTTAGCATGCCTATAACGTGCGCCTCAAGCAACGTCAGAAAAATTACGGTAACCCACGCTGACGCCTGGTGGCACGTCTCCTCCATCACGACTACCAACGTCGATGACCATGAGCAACCGTCGTGCATATGGAAGCTGCACTACGCTGCACACGCTAGCACAACGCGAAAGACGAAGCACGTAACTGACACACTAATACAACGCGCAAGACAAAGCCACGTAATGAATCGTCACCGAGTCAAATCAGCGCGTCGTAATTGCAGCCTCCGCGATCAACTTCAGAAACATTTTCAGAGCTAATTGCGGAGGCCACGCTCCGCTGTGCTGAGTACGGTTGAACGCCACCTGGCGTTGGTAGTGCTTCTTGATGCCAGCGTCCCTTCGAATGCTGGCATCGAGGCGTCGTAGTGCTGAGACCACCGAAGCGTTCACTGTCGGTGCGCGTTAGTGTCATAATGCAGTACTTCTCTTTTCTGCTCGTAGGCGGCGGCACCGCCCCGAGCAAGAGCGCGGGTACACGGAGGAGTGTTAGATATATAAGGCGCGTCTGTGTAGCTCTCTGCAAATGCGTTTGTGGCGCAATGGTTAACGCTCGGCGATCTATCGTCGCGGACCGAGAGGTCGTGGGTTCGATTTCCAAATTTTGCATGTTTGTGGACTTTTTCTTCTGGTTTCTTTCTTTGTATTATGTTCGTGTACATTGAAGCTGACGTATTTCCGTGACGGAAATACGTCACTGAAGTCTTGGTGGACCCCGGCATAAAACACTTTCGTGTTAAATGTGGTTGATCCCTCTTATATAGGAATCGGTATAGAAACACGAAAGTGAAACGTGTCTTCACAGAGTAGTGTAATGTTTAATGCACATTGATATATAATGTCTATTGGTGTTTTGTGGCTAAAGCGCCCTTAGGCGTTGAGCACCAACGCTGACGCCTGGTGGGCACGTCCCTCCATCACGACTACCAACGTCGATGCCATGAGCAACCGTCGTGCATATGGAAGCTGCACTACGCTGCACACGCTAGCACACCGCGAAAGACGAAGCACGTAACTGACACACTAATACAACGCGCAAGACAAAGCACGTTAACTGAATCGTCACCGAGTCAAATCAGCGCGTACAGCGCGTCGTAATTGCAGCCTCCGCGATCAACTTCAGAAACATTTTCAGAGCTAATTGCGGAGGCCACGCTCCGCTGTGCTGAGTACAGTGAAACGCCACCTAGGTGGCGTTGGTAGTGCTTCTTGATGCCAGCGTCCCTTCGAATGCTGGCATCGAGGCGTCGTAGTGCTGAGACCACCGAAGCGTTCACTGTCGGTGCGCGTTAGTGTCATAATGCAGTACTTCTCTTTTCTGCTCGTAGGCGGCGGCACCGCCCCGAGCAAGAGCGCGGGTACACGGAGGAGTGTTAGATATATAAGGCGCGTCTGTGGAGCTCTCTGCAAATGCGTTTGTGGCGCAATGGGTTTAAACGCTCGGCGATCTATCGTCGCGGACCGAGAGGTCGTGGGTTCTATTTCCAAATTTTGCATGTTTGTGGAACTTTTAGAAAAAAAAAGTTGTACAGATTCCACGCGCTGTAGGAAGCAATGTTTTACGTATACCATTTTGCAGGTAGCTGCGGCTATCCAGCATCCATGGACTCCGAGAGCACTGCCGATCTCGGGGGCCATGCTTCATTGTTAGGCGTGCTGCAAAGTGTTGCGTCTCGAAACGGCAATGGCCATTTTTTAGGTGCTTCCAACGAGGCGACCCCTGGACCAGCTCCCGCTTAGGACGAGGCCCGCCGCTGACTTTTGACGGCCCAACAAATGAATCTCCGTTCGAGGTGACAACAGCAGCCGCATTCTTTGGAAGTGGTAACGAACGTCAAGGCCAGGCTTGAGAAACTGACCGTCACGGAGAACCCACTAATTGCTTCAAGGAGCCAATGCAGACGACTTTCATGGGAACAGCGTGCACCCCCCTTTCCCGATTGCCCCGTCATTGCATCATAGGTGGGTTCGAAGGTCGGACATCGGAGGCAGAGTCCAGCAAGGTGGTGTGACCATGGACGCAGTGCTGTGAACAGTGCGATCCTCTGATTGGCCGCAACAAGGTCGTAGAATTCTCTTGTGTAGGGAACTACGGGGGAAAAGAACTGCTTTAAATTGCTGTATCCAGTATTACCGAGAGAGCTCTAAACAGAATCTGACTACTTGCTTCGATATGTCAACGAACCTTTTCTTTCGCTCCTATACTCCCGGGCGTACTCATCCCTGTACCTGGAGGATACCTGGCCTGAACGCTACCCCGGGTCGCAACAAATACGTTACCAAAATGGAGCAACACGTTTGCGTAAGGCGAGCAATTGTGTGTGTGACGAAAGCAGCAAGGTGACGACGGCGTGGCCACTGATTTATAGGTGGCGCCCTCTCGATTTAAAATGTGCGGATCGTAAAGGCTATGCTTTTGCTGGTGGAATGCGTCGGAAGCGACTTCGGGAGCCGAAAACACGTCATAGACTGGCGCCCGACGTGTTTGTGCTCTTCGTCTTGATTTAATTTGCGCCGAAAAGTTTGCTTTAATTGTGAACCTCATAGACGTCGAATTTTAGACACCACCCATTGCGTGCCTTCGAATAAATGTCACAACCTGTCCCGTTATATCCCGGACAAATCGTGAAGGCGGTGCAATATGTCGCATATTGTCCAAAACAATATAAGGGAAAATGGGCGAAACTGGAGCGCTCTCATGTTCACAAGTAAATTGTCGCCCTGTGACACGCGTATAATGTCTCAAAGCGCTATAGCTTGCACGGGCGAAGGACTCGTAAGGCTGCTATTACTTTTCAATGCGTGCGTCTGTGATTTAATGGGTAGAGCATGCATGGATCTGCTTGGCTGGCGGATCCGGCATCAAAAGCAAGCAAGTGGCACGTTTTTTTTTTTTTTTTGCTGCGGAAGTGTCAAGGCAACACTAAAAAGAAAAGTAATTTGAGATGTATTAGTAAATGACGGCGCTGAAATACCCAATAAGAGACCCTAACCATGATAGGAGGCTTTTTAAAATGCCCTGTAGGAGGTCAACAATCCTTAGCATGTAATAAAATCAAATCAAGTTTACTTTCCTTCATCACTAAGGAAGGAGCACCGGATAAAAGCTGCTAAACTATAAGCCGCTTGACGATCGAGAGGCGGCCACCCCCATAATTGGAAGCTTGTGACAGCAGTTAGCCAAATACAAGATACCAGCATTGTTTCGCAGTATTATTCGTGAAGGTAGACATAAATAAGAATAATGAAGAGCACGTACAGATCTAAGGAAACAAATAAATAAATCGCGAAATTACTGGCATATAATGCTAAATTATGTAGAAAAAGCAGAATTCTTTAGATAAAAGAAATGGGTAGAGAGGAAGTGGTCACTCGTAATCTTGAACAGATTATTTGCACAGATTATTTGAACAGAAAACTGCTAGAATCGTTCCTGTCTTCAAAAAAGGAGACACCATGCTATTAACAAACTATCGACCAATCTCATTGACGTCATCATGTTGTAAAATTCTGGAGCATGTCATCGTGAAGTACATAAACAAGTTTTTAGACGATAATAACATAATAACCCCGTTTCAACATGGTTTTAGAAAGGGGCTCTCCAGTCACCCAGTTGTTATAGTTTCGCCTCGGTTCTGGATAAGTCGGGTCAGGTTGACGTTATATTTTTAGATTTTAAGAAGGCATTTGATCTTGTATGCCATGCAAAACTAATCTTAAAGCTTCAGTCTCTAGGCTTACCCGAATTCATAGTTTCTTGGATTGAAGCGTATTTAAGCGACAGAATGCAGTTTGTAAGTATTGATGGCCATTACTCACAGCAACTACCAGTGAGATCAGGTGTACCACAAGGAAGTGTCCTTGAGCCCTGGTTGTTCTCAATATACATAAATGATATTGTTGATGTAATTAGTGAGCCAGTTTGTATCCGACTTTTTGCTGATGATTGTGTGTTATTTAATGAAGTGAAATGTTCTGAGGATCAAGCATTGCTTAATTATAATTTACAGAAAATTCATAAGTGGTGTGAACAATGGGACATGGTTCTTAATGTCCAGAAGACTGTTTTCATGAAAATAAGTAGAAAATGCTATTGTTGCTCCTTTCCGTACTCGCTTGCATCACAGCCACTTGTTGAGGTCACAAACTTCAAATACCTAGGTGTAACCATAACAAACACATTGAAATGGAATTCACACATATCAAACGTTTGCGCGACCTCCTTTCGCAAACTCTGTTTCCTCAGACATAAATTAAAACAAGCACCGGTCGAGGCAAAAAAATTAGCATATACGTCGCTTATTCGATCGAAGCTTGAATATGCAGCTACTGTTTGGGATCCGCACACGAAGCTTAACATCGATGCACTCGAGAGGATCCAGCGGAAAGCTATCCGGTTTATTTATTCAAAGTATCGACAGACAGACTCCCCGACCACCTTAATGCGTCAACATGACATTCAAATATTGCAGGTTTGGCGCAAAATTCAGAGATTAAAGCTTCTTTTTCAGCTGAAGCACAGGAAACTAGCTTTAAATCCAGATGATTACATATCACCCCTCCTCACCCGAGAGACAAGGCATCGCCACGCTGAGTCCCTTACCCCTTTCAGTGCCAGAACTAATGCGTTCAAATTTTCTTTTTTTTCCACGCACGGTAAATGAGTGGAACATTCTTCCATCGGCGTGGTTACACAGCACCGAGATAATCGAGCGAATGGTTACGTAGGACGTAGTTTTTTTTTTCTTTCTTCTTCTTTTTTCTCTTTCTGCTTTGTTGGTATCTTGTTTCCTTATGCGCTCATTTGTTATTGGGATGTTGTTGCCTTGTTTTTGGTACAGTATTTGCTACCTTTTCGCTACCCTGATTGTATAACCTAACCTAACAATTGGGTCCTTTATTGTAGAGCTTATAGGTGTGTAAAGGCATCCTCGTTTAATTTCGGTTTGTTGCCAATCTTTATGCTTTATTTGGTTTTCGTTGTTGTTCTAGTACTTGGTGCAATTCTATTGATCCATCTGTATTGTATGTACGCGTATACTTGTATTACTTTAATATACCCACTCCTGCTAGGGCCTCTTGATGGCCTGCAGTATTCTCTAAATAAAATAAAATAAAATAAAATTTGTACGAATATGTCACGTAAGTTCGTCGAGGAAATAGAGGAAAGCTCTATACACTCATTACGGATAAGCTCGTTTAGCAATGTGGGAAACTTATAAACCGTAGTATTTCTTTCCCATAATTACTACGGCAACAACTGATATGCCAACGTTCAGGACAGCGAGTGTTATATATGGTTGCATTATCTCAAAGCTGCGCTAATTGCGTCATAATAACGCCATCTGGCGTAGAGCGCACGGCACTATATAAGCGAGTGTGACGAACGTCGCAGTGAAAACTTGCTGACACCACACCTGCGACGTGGCGCGAAAGAGCTGCTCATTAGTGCAACTCGATATAGAGACACCGTGGCTCGTGACGAACACATTACGTGGAGGCGGCATTTTCTCCCGCTTGCTAAAGTTAGCACGAGCTTTCGTGAGCGAAGCAGCAGCGTCTGTGCAATTAAGTTCGGCCGGGCTTGTCCGGTGACGATTTAAAATTTTTAACAAACAAATACATTTTGCTGTTTGAGTGTCGAGAAAGACCTAGTCAATATAATAGATTTGCGTGAAAAAATCAGTCTTCACGAAAAAAAATATGAAAGGCCCCGGTCAGTCAGAAGCGCGTTTTGCTAATTTTGCCGAGCCCACATTTTGGTCAGCTCCAAAAGGAAAAAAAGTGTCGCGGCTGCGGCTCTAAAATATTCAATAGTAGGGCGCGGGTCAATAGCATCGATTATAATTAATAGAGAATATGACAGCTATGATGGGGCAAACATCGGGAAACTCGAACATTGCACAATATTGGTAAAAGTCGAAATTTTCTTGCTCCGTATCATGCGAAGGGCACCGTTTTCAAAATTTGTTAGCCTCTTTCCATGAAAGCCGTTGAAATTTAAGGAAAGTATATTGGATTGAGTGCCCAAGTATAAGCCTATTGTTAATTTAGAGGTGCTTTAGAAATACCTTTTTTTTCAAGAAAAGGCTATCATCGATTTTCTTTAAAATTTCCCAAAATGTCAGTCTATTGATCGGAACTAATATAATCTGGAAAAACGTGTTGCATCATTTCTTATGTTTTGGAATAGCAAAGCGAGAATGTATACTGCGACATAGGGCGGTCCAAGCGCTGCTCACGTTTTTTTTTTAAATCTTTTTTTCTTGCGATGCCAAAATGCTCCAGGATGGTTCGGAAAGCGAGGATCGACGAAACAGACTATTTCAGGGTGAGAACACTCGGCGCGTTCTTGGATAGGAGTCGCGGAAACATGCCCATGGGCGCAACGAGCGAACGGCCGGGCATTGTCCACCACATGGTTTGGAACACTTGCTCTCGATATCGGTGCTTACCCCATCGGTCACCTATGCCTGGCTACTACAACACCTCCGTGGATCATTTGGGGATACCTGCCCATGTTGCCCAGCTCGAGCGTCTGCGGCAACAATCAAACACCTGTTGTGGACATGCCCTGATCTAAACCAGGTACGACGGCGCTACCTGCAAACAGTGGGCCTTCATCCTATACGCGACCACGGACTATGAATCATGGCTCTATGGAAGCAACCATCGAGCACTATTGCGGTTCATCGCCGAAACGGGCCTACATTTTTACATTTAATGGTTTATGCCGTTGGGCGAACTCTCTCTCTCGAAAAAAAAGAAGAGAGTATGTCGTGCGGGCAGCTCGTTAGAAACAGAATGGAGAGAGTGATTGATGTTCGCGAAGCGCCCTTTCTCCAGTGCTGACCGCTACTTAGAAGTACGGCTCTTGTATCTGTCGATGACGAAAGGATACTTGGAGTGGGGTAAATGCAGTTTGTTCATTGCACGATGCGCACTCAACGCCTTCCGAAATCCGCTTCCCCAGACCTTCCCCTAAGGTCCGCTCAAAACCTCCGCTGCACGAGGTCCTCTCTTCAGTTCATTCACGCCTGTCTCGAGCAAGAGTCACGGTCCCACGGTCAAAGCACGGCGCGGGAACGCACCCAGCACTCGTGATATAGCACCACTGCTGTCGTTGGGTCATGGCACTAGGCAGAGTCGTATATAGCCCGTGGCGCGCACTCGAAGTCATGAATCGGCGACCCGCCCCTCTTGTAAACGATCGCTGCTGCCGATACCCGTGTTCCCCGCAGTGAACCCGTGTTCCGTCGCAGGCGCTGACGGAGACGTTCTGGCCAACAATGCAACGGGAGCTCCAAGGACGCGCTTCTTCCAGGAACACCGCGCCGACGCAAACTGGGACTTGTGCCGACCGCCCGCAGCTGATTCGTTTATACGAGTCACCAACGTTGCCGTCCGTGCTGCTGTATTCGCGCATTGTCACAGGCGGCGCGTTTGCTCTGTCCGACAGGAGATGATGCGAGACCAATGTGTTTAGCTGCACATATAGGCTAGTATAACTTGATGAATGAAGGAGCGCGTAGCGAAAGTTGCGGTGAGCCGACACCACGCACACTGTGGTGCGCGTAGCATTTGACGCGTGATTTGGGTAATAAACGTGCCTCGGGAAATGATTCATGAAGCTGAAAGTCGCACATATCGAATGAGAGCTCCCTGGGCGTAGGCATAATGCCATCCGGACTGTTTGTGAACCTGCGCGGCCTAGACTCAAGACCATTGCAGAAGCGGCATCACTGCACTTTGTACTCGCATGTAGCTACAGTTCACAGACCAGGTTCCCTCTCCCCGAAATGGGAAGTTCAGGGGAAGACTTGGGCTCGTGTCAGCAAGTCGGTTAAAATGACCACCCGCGTTTTGCAGAAAAACGAGTGTCAATTGTGTGCTACAAATCCTTCGGCGATCTTTCCATTCAGTATAGGCGTCGCATGGAGTGTAATCAGAGGCGGAAAAGGAAGGAGCTTTTTCCTTTGCTTCTCTTCTGTGGCTGTCTGACGTGATCCGCGGATGCATGGACTTGGTGACCTAATGGCTCCGAAGTAATAATCTACTCGCGCAACCCTCGACGAACACGCGAACGCCTGGCCCCCAAAGTTCCAGAAATTTCTCGAGGGGCAACCTTGCATAAAGGCTATAAACTAAAAAAAAAAAGCGTTGGACATTAAATATTACCCACTCAAACGTCTTTACAATTTTGCAACAACAATGACAACTCGCGATAGTGGTGCATTTGTTCGAAAGCGTCGAAGTGGCATGCGTAGATTTAGAACAGGTTCGTTTGCGCGGAAATCTGTGGACAAAACAAAATGTCAAATTCATTTGTGCTTTCTCGTGGAAAGCACAAATGAGTCCCTATAAAGCCCTTATTTTGGTTTGGCATTTCGAGTTTGTGCGCTTTGTACGCGGCGGTTTTTCAGCAATATCGAAACAAAAATTCATTATAGTAAATTTTACAAGTGCCGACAATTATTGGGAAGAAATTATTTATTTAAACTTTTAGAAGCAACGTTGGTCACAGGCCGTTTGAACGGCCTGTGACTTGGCTTGCGCCGCTACTTCTTGCACCCTGGGCGTGGCGCAGGTGCTTCGAAAACTTCCTGTATGGCGCATCATAGCCTTAGTTGCTTTTGCGCCACAAAACCTTACATAACTAACTAACTAACTAACTAACTAACTTTTTGCACCTACAAAGAAAGAGTGGACCAGACACAAGCGAAATGCACCTAACCTGGACCCACAGTCGATCACACACGCAGCAACTAAATCCAAATTTGGTGCCGAGAAATTTCTTCTTAAGTTTAGAATTGGAACCCTTGAAACGATTGATTGCATTGTAGCTTGGTCGTTTTGGCCGCGTTTTCGGCTTCACCACATTCTTCATCAACCTGTCGTGCTTGGCGCTTGCGCTGAGCGTCCTGGACACGATGTTCATCCGTGGCACGAACACGACGTTGTTGTTCACATTGTCGTCTCTGTTCTCTTCGCCGCAGCTCGTATGCGCGCTCCTCGATCTTCAGTAGTCCTCACTGTACGTGGCCTACCCATAGCACTGTCACAACACAAATACTAGGCAGGCCCTCTTTATACATATGTAATGTAGTGACCGCACGTCCGGCGTTACAAACTGTGCTGTCGGAAAACCTGCACTTCAGTTTATATTTTATGTGAGTAATGAAGTCACGCCCCCCCCCCCCCTCTCCGTTACGAGCAGATGTCGTCATCAATCATTCCGTTCTACCCATTGTTAGCGACCGCCTCATCATCCATCATGTTGACACGATACGTGTTTATGCTTTTCTTTATCGAAGCGACCTATGTGGTATGCACTGTGTGTGTGATCCGGAAGGATATGCACAAGAAATAGGTTATTTTTGCACACGGACACGACAGATGCATTGGGCGGTAGAGGTATACAGCCTTGCTGTAATAAAATTAAGTGACCTCTCTTCCTCCGACCTCCGTCGCTAGCAACCCGATCGCCTTCCAACCAAGAAATGTAAAGTAGCTAAAAAAAGAGAAAACTGTTCGCATGAAAGAAATAAAAATAAAAACAGGTACCAATTAAGTATGATTGACCAAGTTAAGCGACAGCTTCGTAATGTAAACCGGCTGAGATATCCAGTTGTGTATGATGCTGTCGTATGTGTAACGATAATGACAAGACGCTCGTTACACGTTTCATGCGTGCTTCGTGCGCTCGTATGGCCGCGCCACTGGGGCCTGTGTGATCAATGAGAAGATTAGAAGAAAGGGGACCAAATGGTTGTCAGAAGTAAACAAGAAGGATAGAAAAGCAGCGCAGAAATTTTGGAAAAATATCAACTCCTTGAGTAATAAGACTAGCCTAGAGCAGAGGTTTATAATTACATCACAAGGTGTTCGGCTAGAAGGAAATTAGGCAATGGAGCATATAAGAACAATGATGACAGAAAAAATTAAAGAACGAAACGGTTGCATGTGCTCAATCAGGTGAGGATAGACCGGTTAGTGCAGTGACTCCACTTGAACAAAGCGAGTGGGAAAGGGCAGAGAAGAAGGTTCCTAGTAGCCGTCGACAGGTCCTGATGGCATCCCAATTATGTTAATAAAGACATTGGGCCCAAAATCTAAGAAAGCATTAAGAGAGGTAGGGAGCAAAATAATAATGGCCGGTAAAGCCCCCGACGGGTGGAGACTAAGCAGCATGAGCATGATATATAAGCGAAAGGGGAGACAAAGCCGACATAAACAACTACCGTCCCATAACAGTGACGTCAGTGGATTACAGGGTGGTGATGCAAATTATAAAGGACAGACTGCAGGCATGGGTGGAGAGCGAGGAGGTGCTGGGTGAACTACAAAATGGAAGGTTCCGGAAACAGAGGAGGCTAGAAGATAATCTGTTCTCATTGACGCAGTGTAATGAAATAGCAGAAAAGGAACACAGGACGCTATGGCGGGCGTTTCTGGATATCAAGGGAGCCAATGACAGTGTAATCGAAAAGGATTTGTGGGACATACTGGGCACTCTATATGTGGAAGATAAAGTAATCTTTTAAAAGATATCTATAAAAGCAACAAGGTGCTTATAAAATGAAAAAAAAAGTAGTATCTGAGCCACTAGAGATACAGCAGGGGCTTAGGCAGGGGTGCCCTCTGTCATCTTTGTTGTTCATACTATAATTTACAAGGATTAGACACTAAATTAGAGAGAAGCGGACTTGACTTCAACCTTTCCTTTTTCAAGCAAGAAGAAGGGATTAAACAGTCATTCTTCTTCTTTCTGGGGTTTTACGTGCCAAAACCAGTTCTGATTATGAGGCACGCTGTAGTGGAGGGCTCCGGATTAATTTTGACCACCTGGGGTTCTTTAACGTGCAATACAAAGCGAGCACACGGGCGTTTTTTGCATTACGCCTCCATCTAAATGCGGCCGCCGCGGCCGGGATTCGATCCCCGCTACCTCGGCCGCAACGCCATGGTCGTTCTGGGCGATTTCAACGCACCTCATACTAGCTGGGGCTACCCCCAGAACACCCGCAAGGGCCACTCGCTCTGGACTTTCATCCACAATGAATGTCTTTCCGTCCTTAATGACTTCGCTCGCCCCACCAGGATCGGATCCAGTGTCCAACGAGACACCAATCCGGACCTTACCCTCGCCAAAAATGTAGCCGATCCGACCTGGTCTAATACGGGAGTCTCCTTCGGTAGCGATCACTACATCCTCTGCACCACTTTCCCTCTCCCCTCCCTTGCTCGCACCTCTACTCGTCTCACCCAGATAGTTGACTGGGACCGCTTCCGTTCCACTCGTCTTTCTACTTCCTCCTCTGCTCCTATCACCGATCTCTCTGCCTGGACTGAGACCCTTTTGGCAGACGTCCATACTGCCACATCCACACTCCCTGCAGCACCACATTCCACCACGGCAGACAGCCGTCTACTGCACCTTTGGGAGGCCTATCACGCTGTCCACCGCCGGTGGCAGGCTCAGAAACACAATCGCCGCCTGCGCCTCCGTTTGGCCCGGCTCGCGTCGGACATGGAGGAGCACTGCTCCTCTCTTCTTCGACAACAGTGGGGCCAGACATGCGACCGCATGGCCGGCAACCTGGGTCTCCGCGACACGTGGTCACTTCTCAGGGTGCTGCTAGACCCTACACACACCAAAGCTTCCCAGCGCAAGGATATATCCCATCTCCTTCACTCCTCCCCACTCACCGATACTGACTTCCTGGCGGCCCTCCGGGACCGCTACCTCTGCACCGACCCCCCTACAACTCTTCCCGCCTACACCGGTTCCCCCAACCCTGACCTTGAGGCGGACATCTCCCTGGGAGAGGTTCGTGCGGCGCTACTCACGCTCCGCACCACTTAGGCCCCGGGGGCGGACCGCATCACTAACAAGGCACTCCGAAACCTAGATACCCCCTCCCTCGAAGCCCTTACTGACCTTCTCAATGAGCATTGGCAGGCTGGTACTCTTCCTTCCTCCTGGACCCATGCACGTGTCTCTTTCATCCCCAAACCCGGTAAACCTATTGCCCTCGAGCACCTCCGCCCCATCTCTCTCACCTCCTGTCTCGGCAAGCTGTTCGAGCACG